>NC_058382.1:35798805-36048805 GCF_018350175.1 Felis catus | reverse complement strand
AGAGAGAGATAAACCAAGAAACAGACTCTTAACTATAAGGAATAAACTGAGGGTTACCAGAGGGGAGGTGGGTGGGAGGGGACTGGGGAAGAAGGGGGTGGGAATTAAAGAGTAGACTTATCATGATGCAAACAAAACAAAACAAAACAAAATGATTTTTTTTAATGCAAAAAAAAATTTAAATAAATAAGTCACTCCTCTTATATATCCATCCCAGCCTGCCCATGAGGCACAACTATTATATCCTATTGAGATACAATCCTCTGTGGGTTTCCTGTGTTTCTTCCATATTCTAACCAAAAGCACTTACATATTTTATTCTAGACTATCTTTAAAAGATATTTATATAGCAAACAGCCTGGGAAAATAAAGATGTCTCTCTATAGGGCAGAAGGTAGATTTGTTTCCTGAACAGAGAGAGAGCCTCTGGAGCAAAAGGTTTGCTAGCACCACCCCTTATAAGATTGGATATTTTCCTAAATTCAGGTTTCTCAGCTGAGACACAGACCCACTGGAGCATTCACCTCTGCATTTTCCCATGACATTTGCAGACAAAGGAAACCAGAGTAAACATGGAACGCATGTTGTCTCTGTTGTGCTGTGACTAATAAAGTCCTTTGTCTCTGACCCAGAAGTCTTGTGTCTTCTGCCAGCCTCTATGCCAGCATCTATGAAACTGTGACAAACTAAGTTATTAACTTACATAGATGGTAAAATCCCAGGCACTTCCCAGTTGCTAGCATACCGTCTGTTCGTATACTGAAATAATACTCATCAACTAGCATTGCTTAATAATGAAGTTTCTGGATTTCACCATATAATCCAGTTAGAAATTGGTGCTTATTATCCCCAAAGATATTCCAAACCAAACTGGCAGTCAAGACAAACCTGAGGAAGAACTTTGACAGTCAGATAAACATTCAGGCATGCCAATAGCTTACTGATGTGATGTTTCAAAATGAAACAATTTGGAACAAAGCTGGCAGAGAGAATGGCCTTCTCAAAAGCCGTGAAGGGTATTTGGCCATTTAGGCTACTTATTGGAGGAGGCAATGAAAGTTTGGGTTTAACTGGATCACCTGGTGTTTCTTCACTGTGTGAGTTCCCTTTATAAAATCACTGCACAGTGTGATTTTGAGAATTAGAAGAAACGTAGATACTCTAGGGTCTGTTACAAATATCAAGACAGGGGGAGTCTTCAGTAGAAACTGCAATACTCACTAAAGCTAGGGAAAGTTTCAGTGAATGAATATATGGAGCATATATTATATGACATTAATATTCACTCCATTTGATATTTAAAGCATATATCAATTAGATTCAGTGTCCAATAGTATTATCTATACCTAAAGCTCTGCACAAAAGCTGCTGTTGTTATTGATAAATTTAAGAAGGTAGGTATATGATTGTCTTCCTTTTTAGTTTGTGAAAGGAATATTCATATGAATACAAATATAGATGTAAATATATGTCACATTAAATATTGATACAAATGTATACAAAAACAAGTTGGTATGTCAATATAAAATAGTAATAAATAATAAATACTAATAATATTAATAAATTAATATAATGCTAATTCACTATAGTTGGTATAAATAATAATAATATGTATGGATCATCTACCATATGCCTAGTCCTTTGCTAATATCTTTACCTACATTCTCTACATAACTGCAACCACAACCAATGAGAAGCTACTATTATTTCAAATGGGTTACAAATAAAAGACACTATACCTGAGAGCTGTCAATTTTATAACTTGGTCAAGGTCACATAGTAGCAAGCGGCATTGTTAGTACTGAATTTGGCCTCTTCGATTCCAGAGTCTTTGATTTTAAGCACATCCTCACAGCATCTGGCATGATAGCACACACTGAATATAGTGCAGTTAAGATAATCGGTGCTATTAATATTAATACTAACAATACAGGCAGGGAAGCATATATGGGAGAAAACTTGCTTAGGTTACTTCTCTCTGGACTCCAGATGTCCCATCTTTAAAAGATAGGAATGGAATTTGTAATCTGTAAAGCTCATTTCTGGCTTCAATCTTCTGAGATTCTGTGCCATTTGCTTCTCGTCTATATTGATTTGAGCTTACGCGTTCTCCCCGCATCAGAACCTCACTGTTTATTCACTGCCTCCCTCAAATGGTCTTCATCAAATTCATCCAAACCCCCTTCACTTATTGGCAGGCTTCTGTTCCCATGCCCTTCATCTGCTCTAGCCCCAAATGATGAAAATAAAGTGCTCTTTTATAATTTCTCCAAAGGAGCTTTCTTTTTCTTATACTTTGAAAGGAGAACTTCTTTTGGAATTGCTTTGGTGGATGGTGTGGAGTATTTCTGAACAGATGCGGCATTGTCTTCAAGGAGAGGGTCGGCTTTGTTTATTTGGAGACCACTCTGACCCTGATCACAAGGGGTTACCTGCTAAGTACACTATGGATGTTATTTCTAACACATGGAGAGTTGGCATGGTGACCCAGAAACATGAGGGAACCCCAGGGGAGTGGCTGTGAACAACCTTCTCTTTTGTGATTTTCATTTTTCATTATGTTTGACATTTTTGAAGCCGAGCTTTTTAAGAAATACCAGTTTTAGAAGAACAGACAGGGGCTACATTTCAAGGAAATGTAGAACAGTCACAAAAGAAAACAAGTACAGTAGAAAACATGCCCGTTTGAGATGGGAAATGGTATATGCACAGGGCCTTTTGTTTTCTATTAGCCAAATGTAACGTCCGTGCATTGATCTTAGAACTTTAAGAAATAAACAGATCGTCAAATTGCATTTGCCTTTTGTTTGTAGCAAAGCACCCAAGATGTTAGCTGTCAGCCTAGTGTTTGATGTTTCCAACTGCAGAATACATCTGTGCACAGCCGAGAAATTTCAAAGTACCTCTCACTTTAGGTATTAAGATGGAATCTCTGCTCTCTATATTAGTACAGCTACAATTTATTGATCTGGCAATTTAGTTGTGATATCGTTTCCATTTTTTCCTTGATGTGGATGTTCCAAAACTTGACAAATGGGAAAATGGTTATTTACCTTTCAAAAATCTATTTCTGTCATAGTCGCTTCTATTTATTGGGAGACTGTTATAAATAATGAAAGGTTAAAGCCACCTGTCCATTCAGAGCATAGAAAATCTAGAGATGATTGCATCCATTCTTTTGTAAATTTATTCAGTGACCACTTACTGAGCACTAAGAGGTACCAGACTCCTGGCATTGTGGTAGAAGCTGGAGAGAAGAGTAAGACAGATAAGCCATAATCTCTGCATGTAAATCACAGCTTCCCAACTGTCGTGCAGCAAATAAGTTACAGGTGTGCCATGAGCTATTGACCATCTCAGCCTTCACAGAGGCAGGAATGACCAGAAGTTGCTAGGCTTCCCAGATGGTAACATTCCTCCATTAGGAAGCTTTTTTCTAGGAGTCTTGGGAGGCTGGCCTTAGCTCAGTGACGTCTGACTGTTCTCTCCCCTTGAGCCCACTAAGTTGGCAGATTCACTGTGCATTAACAGGCACTTCCCAATATGGCATGTAGAATGTGGCCAACACATCCCTCTACTACTTGGGCAACTATGTCAACAGTCAGATACAACTGTGCTGTTGGGCATCTGGAAACTGTGTATGAAGACCCACTGAAGGAGATATGGTCCAAGGTATCCAAAGAACATGGTAGGTAACACAAGGTATGGTTTGTTCATGATGAGGAAAAGGTGAGCATACCAGACAGGAGCCTTTGTGAGGAGCAGCTCCAGACAACAGGCCAAAGCTATCTGTCCATTTGCAGCCCATGTGTTTTGTTGTTGTTGCTGTTGTTCAGCATACAAGCCAACTATAAGATCACTGTTTTCATAACAGAGATACACTCACAAATTACAGCCTTGTCATTGCTTTGAAATATTTGACATAAAAGAGTGTGATTAAATTCTAAACCCATTCCCATGGTCATAACTTATTTCAACATTACATATAGTTATGAAAGGTAAGGAAGAGCTGTTCGATTCCTTAAATATAATGTCAACTGCTGTAAATTTTTGAGTAATTTCTTTAGAAGTTAATACATTATCACCTATAGGAACAAAGTGCCTCTCCTAATAACAGCTGTCAAGAATTTGAAGAGGCAAAGTAGCCACTGAAGGACAAATGTGATATTAAAAATTTAAGATTTAGGACTTTCCCTTTTGGAGAAATGAAGGAGAAGTTTCTCCCCCACTCTCCCTACTAAGTATAACTGTAAACCCTACACAATATATAAAACAAACCAAAAAAGATTCTGAAAGGTGGAGAGAAGAAGTCAGATGGACGAGGAACCATGGGACTTGAGGAATCACATAGTAGTGAATTCCCCGGGCTTTTTCTTACGCTCATATATCCCAGGTTTAGAGTTAAAAATAAGACAGCAATCTAGAAATGTCCAAGGGTACAGATCTGAAAAAAACCTGAACTAAATCATACTTTCTCCAAAGGATCAAGAAAGGGGCAGTCTAGAGAAACAGAAATTCCTAAACCAATAATCACTCCACTCCAACCAAACCCTTATCAAAACAAAAGTTGCATGGGACAAAGTTAAACAATTATTCAAGACTATTGCAACAGGAGAGAGAGACTAAACTCAACTACACTTAAAGGGCAAGAGGTTCTTAAGTGGTGGAGAAGAGCTAGTGGAGAAGTACTGGTAGGTGTTGGGAGGAGGTTGATCAATGGGATATGTCTAACACATTGTTCTTCCTGAGATTACAAACACTCTTCTCTGTAATTAAGTCATCTGTGTTTGCTAATTGGTGATTTACCACTGAATTTAGGCTCTTACCCTCCCACAGAGACTAGAAGATAGGGGTACTATCTGCTCCCATATTTACATTTCAAAAAAAATGGTTCCAAGGTCCTTGAGAGAGACATTCCTAGGTTATAAAACTGGCTAGAAGCTTTTAAAAAAAATTACATCTCAAAGAAGCAGAGAAAGGAATTGCAAGTTTTCTAAAGTAAATGCTTTAAAGAAAGGAAAGTGACAGACCTAAAGACAGAAAGAAGCTGTCCACAGTTTGGTCAAGCTTAGGGAAATATTAATGCTGTCTTGGTCACACCACAAAAGAAACTGGTCTGGCCCCACTTTCATCTATACAAGCAAACGCCAGGTGAGAAGCCAAGATTCCCACTCTGGCAAGGCTATAAAAAGGTGCCCAACACCCCTGCCCAGATAGTGTTAAGGAAAATCCAGTAAGTAATCAGGACTTTCATTCCCACCTAGGAGTAACAAGGCACTCGTCCCCCACCCCACCCCTGCCCCACAACTGGAGTGGTGTCAGAGGAAGCTTAGTGGAAAGTTAAGACTCACAAACACCCAGTGATAATGAGGCCACAACTACTGTGGTGCCAGTAGAGAGACAAAGGAGCTGGAGTCCTATGCTGCCCATTGTAACGAGGAACTCTACCCCCACGTTGGGTTTCAATGACAGACAAGTGTTGAACCTAAATTTTGACTTCTACCTGGCCTCTACTGCTGGAGTGGCATCACAAAAAGCCAACTAAAATAGATTTAAACAGGATTCAGAGTCTCAGAGCATAATACAAGAAAGAACAGTCACTCACCTATTAAGAACCAAGACGATCTGAAACTAAACGAAAAAGACAACCAACAGTGCCAATACAGAGATGAGGTAGATGTTAGGATTATCTGACAAAAATGTAAAAACAGCCACGATTAATGCTTCAATGAACAATTACAATTTCAAACAATTTTTTAAAAAATAGAAAATCTCGGCAAAGAAATGGAAAGTGTCAACAAAGAAAAAGAAAATGTAAAGAAGAATCAAATGGAAATTTTAAAAGTAAAAAATATAATAGCCAAAGTAAAAGCTTCGTGACTGGGCTCAACAGCAGAATTGGGGGGGGGGGGGGGAGGGGAGAGGGAGAGGGAGGGAAAAAATCAAAGAGCTGGAAGATAGAACACCCAATCTGAACAGATGGGGGGGGGAACCAGAGTGTCAGGGTCCTGTGAGACTATAGCAAAATATCTAATATTTGTGTCATAGGAGTCCCAGAAGGAGAGGTGAAAAAGGATGAAGCTGGAGAAATAGTGGCTGAATACTTCCCAAGTTTGGCCATAGACACAGATCTAAACCGATTCAAGAAGCTAAGCAAACCCAAAACAAGACAAATGCAAACCAATCCGCTCCAAGACACATCAGAGTTAACTTCTGCAAATTGAAGACAAAGAAAAAAATTTTCAAAGCACCCAGAAAAGGATGACACAACAATTAAAATGACAATGGATTTCTTGTCAGCAACCACCGACACCAGACACAAATGGCAAAATATATTTCAAGCACTGAAAGAAAGAACTGTCACCAAGAATCCTATACCCAGCATAAAATATCTTTTAAGAATGAAGGAGAAATAAAACAATGTGCAATGAGGGAAAATTAAGAGAACTTGTCACCACAAAAAAGTGCTAAAGAATATTCTCAAAACAAAAAGCAATCTGATAAAAGAAGGAATCATTTACAAAGATGCAAAAGCAATTGAAGGGAGGAAAGATAGCTTTTTCAACAAAGGATGCTATAGCAACTGGACATCCATGACCCTCCCCCCCTGTAAAAAAAAAAAAAGGAAAAGAAAAACAAGGAATCTTGGATCTTGGCTGAAGTTTCATATCTCATAGGAAACTTAAATCATGAACTTAAATGTCAAATGTAAAGCTATAAAACTTGTTGAAGGAAAAAATAACTAGAAGAAATTCTTCAGGATCTAATATAGGCAAAGAGTTCTTAGGCTTGACACCAAATGCATAATCCATAAAAAGAAAAAAAATGAAATGGGCTTCTTCCAAATTAAAAACTTTGTGTCTACAAAAGACCCTGCTATGAGGATGAAAAGACACCAAGCTACAGTGTGAGAGAAATATCTGTAAACCACATAATCCAACAAAGGACTACTATCTACCATATATAAAGAGCTTTCAAAACGCAATAGCCAAAAAGGAAACAGTCCGGTAAGAAAATGGGCAAAAGGCATGCAGAGACATTTCACTGAGGAGGATGTAAACAAATATGCACATGAAAAGATGTTCAACATCATAAGTTGTTAAGGAAATACAAACTGAAACAATATGGTACCACTACACAACTGTCAGAATGACTAAAATAAAAATTGTGACAACACCAAATGCTGGCAAGGAGGCAAATAAATTGGACCATCATACATTGCTGGTGAGAATACACAATGGTATAACCACTCTGAAAAACAGTTTGGCAGTTTCTTTAAAAACTAGTCATGCAATTACAATACAATGCAGCATTTAGGATCTTGACCATTTATCCCACAGAAGTGAAGACTTACATTCACACAAAAATCTGGTGAGAAATATTTATACGGGCTTTACTCAGAATAGCCAAAAAACTGAAAACAATGCAATGTCCTTCAACAGATGAATAGCTAAACTGTGATATATCTATACTATGGAATACTGTGCTGCAAGAGAAAGAAATGAACTACTGATGCATGCAACTTCCTGAGTGAATCTCTAGAGAATTATGTCCAGTGAGAAAATCCATTCCCAAATGGTTACATACTGCATGATTCCATTTTAAAATGACAAATTATAGGGGCGCCTGGGTGGCTCAGTCAGTTGAGCGTCCGACTTCAGCTCAGGTCATGATCTCACAGCTGCTAAGTGAGAGCCCTGCGTCGGGCTTCTGTGTTGACAGCTCAGAGGCTGGACCCTGCTTCAGATTCTGTGTCTCCCTGTCTCTCCGCCCTTTCCCTGCTTGCACTGTGTGTCTCTTTCACAAAACGAAATAAACATTAAAAATTAAAAAAAAAACTTATATGACAAAATTGTAGAAATGAAGAACAATTTAGAGATTGCTAGTGATTAAAGAGCAGATGGAGTGAGAGGGAATTGGGTTTGGCAATAAAAGGGCCACACGATGAATTTTTGTGATGATAGACATATTTATATTTGGGTTGTATCCTGGCTGAGCTATTGTACTATATAGCTTTGCAAGGAGCTACAATTGGAGAAAACTGGGTATTATTTCTCACATTGCATGTGGGTCTACAATTATCCTCAAATATTATCATTACAACAAACAAACAAAGTTATGTTTAAAAAGAGAGCCCAATTTCTCATTTAAAATTTGAAAATATTCATATTCAATATTTTAAATCTCCCATAATGTTTAATTTCTTATCATTATAATTCCTTCATTTTGAGAAAACTCCTTTTTCACAGGCCCCTACCACAGTTTACCCCAAAGTGCTATATAAGTATTAAAACTTATGTGAATTCCATGACATAGGACAAAAGGGAAAACTGATTTAAAATATTAATATTTTAAAAATAACAACATAAGGAAACAATAACCATTCTTTTAACCACGAGAAACCCTGCTAAAATAAATTTTAGTGTGCATTTTCTTATTAGACCTCCAAAATAAACCTACATGATAGCTATTACCATTCTCATTGTTTTGATGAGGAACGTAACACCAAGGAAGTTAATTAAATTGCCCAGGAATTGGAACAAGATCCAATGTTTACAGATTCTTCTATTTTCAAAGGAAAATATTTTCTAGTGTGTAACCTGGTTTTTAGCTTTTGCTACCATTTATTTATTAAGCACTGTATGTTCCCACCCCTCAGAAGGCAAAGAAAAACATATCTGCATGCAAGATTCCAACCCCAGGCCAACAGTTTGCAACCTTTGCAATAAGCAATGAAAATCTCCTTATATCATCTGATGTGCACTCAGGTCCACCATCATTTATCTACCATTTCAAAATCCAAAAAGCTCTAAAAAATGAAAGTATTTTCATAAATTTGAGGCCAACCCATGTAGCTACATTAGTCTCTCTGTAGTGAAAGGTATAAATATTCACACTAAATAAATTGGCTCATATTGGTTCAAGTGCAGTTTTATAGCTTAGGAGTTCATAACATAGTAAAAGCTTATTAATTCACACTAAAAATGGATTAGATTAGTTAACCACCTCTATGAATTTCTTTCTCTAAGTTATTAATTGTGGGAAAAAAATATGTAGCTATTAGGTCTTCAGAGGCTGCCAGAGTTTCAGCAATTTTGACCCCCAAACACATGGGCTAGAATATGAGGTACTAATTAACTGTTTATTGAGTAACCTCTGCTGTCTGTGTTCAGGGCCCATATATTTCACAGTGTCTGTGTTAGCTACTAGTAATAGATGCAGGGACTGTTGGTCCAGTCTGAGTTGTAGCAGCCAGAGATGATGTTAATGATGTTGTAGAATATCATGACATCAGTATTTCAACCCTGTAAAATAATCCAAGCTTTGCTTATTCCCATCAGGGTATCTCTCTTCCTAGAAAATACCTACTGCCACCACTTAAGGCAGAAGGCTAATGGCACAGAATGGAAGACAATTGCCCAGGACACTTAGAACACATATAGGAGAGAGCAGTAAAAGCTGTTCTGAGCCTCCTGGGTAATTGTCATCATCCTTGTATTCTGTGACATCGAGTCATTATTTTCAACTGCACTGTGATTTGTCTTTGTTTTCCTAGTGCAGTCATCAGAAAAAGCTCACTTTTACAGGTTCAGAGTAGATGCTGAGATGAAGAAATCTGAAATTATGAAAGACTTCTAGACACAGACAGGACCACCTCTAGAAAAGAGTTGCCTCCAGTTTCCAGGCAGTGTCCACACCCCATCAGGGATGAGGGGAAAAAAGCATCATGGCCTAAACAAATTGACAAAATACATGGTAAAACATTTCAGGTACCTAAACTAAACTGAGTACAATTACGGGAGGCCTTAAAGGTCAAGTTTATTTTTAATTAAAAAAAAGGGAAAATTATTCTAAAAGCTTTATGCATCTGGAAATGCACATGTCATGAAGGTCATTTCAGAAAAGGGCCTTCACCTACATCCCCCACTCCCTTGGCCATCTACCTCACCATGTGCAAACTGTAATCAAGCCATTTTTATGAAATCTTTGCCCTCTGTAACAGCAAAGATATGGCAGAGAGAAAAGGAGGTAAGAAACCTCTCTACGTCTTCCAAACAGAGGGACTGAATTTAAGGAAATTGGTTAATCAGTTATTGGAAGACAAAATGAGCCCAGGATGATGGTGAGGTGACCCAGACCGTAGCAAGAGCAGGAAGCTGCTACCACACCAGGGCCATCCAAATGGCAGGAGGACTTTGTGCCTTAGACCAAGAAGCCAGCCCATCCTGGCAGTGAGAAATACGGTAAAGGTATCAGTAGCATGGAGGGAAGGGCTTTCCTGTGGGAGCTGGAACCAAAGAGGAGACTCAGTCACTCCTGGAGGTGACAGCAGAATCAGAGAGGAAGGAAGCAAAACCATCACATCGTCCCTCCTCCTGTTCTCCAGAACTCCCCCAGTGTCGACCACCAGGAGGCAGAGTCAAAATACTTGTAGGTACAAAAAAAGAGCAAGGGAAGGGCAAGCAATGAATCTGGGAGGAAAGAAACAGCTAACCTGCAACCCTTCATTCGTGTTCTCTCATCTATATATACCTGATCATAAATATTGACAAATCTTTTTGATAATATCTCAACTATGTGAATCCCTTACTTCTCAGATCACAAAAGTTGTTTACATATTGCAGGAGAAGATAAAATGCTGGTGACTCTCATCAAATCTTTTCTTTTTTTCTTGCATGTTTATGCTACCCTTTGCCAAAAAAACACCGCATCGTCTCAAGTGACTTTGGGGGCTGAGCACATTCTGTGGAACTGCCGCAAATACTGCAACAGGTCACTCTCCAGAACTTCCTAACCAGGGCCACTGATGTTTCTCATCAGGCTAAAAGATAACCACCCCCAGGAGAAGGAAACTCATCACCCTGCTGCAGACTTTGTTACAGAGATCTCTGAGACCAAGCCAAACGCTGTCTCAGACCCTTGAGCCTGGGCCAGAGTCAGTTTCAGAGCAAAATACTTTAAGATATCAAAAATCATTTTCTAAGATCCTTTTCATCAACATAATCCTCAGTCAGCAAGCAGGGTAACTTTCCCAGCAGATTATTTTCTTCTCTGATCTTTTCTGATCTTTTCTGATCTCCTTCTGGAGCTCTCATTCTTATATACTAAATTCCTTCTTATCCTCAAATTTCACAAATTGCTTTCTCTCTCTTCTATCTTAACAGGAATGAGGTTCTCACTCAAGTTTTCTGCTGTGTAAACCAACCATGTTTTTACAGCCCATTAGCTGGGATGGGGGAATACACCTCCATCTTCCAAATACTGGACCGTCATTGTTCTCTCTGATAAAAGCTCATCCTGCCATCTCCAAGCAACTATTCCTCATTCCCTACAATTTTCCTAAGTCAAACAAGATCTCAGTCAACCCCTATAAGCCTCTTTAGATTGCTAGGTGATTTCCACATCCGTGAGTATGATCTATTCCAAATCTGGGCTTAATATTCAAATGACCTCTCTTCCTTCTCCTTATGGACTTGTTCCTCCATCATTTGTGCTTACCTTGGTGTTTCATACCTGTCTGTGCATATATATGTATCTTCTATCACAGAGGATGTATCTGCTTTTAGCACTTTCACCTCCTCCAGCAAGAGGACTTTGTCTTATTCATTTCTGTACCCCAAAAACCTAGTAGCTCCCCCAGCATATGGTGGGCATTCCATAATGAAGTGGGCAAGAATGTTCTCTCATTATATAAACAGAATAAATAGATCAGGTAAAGCAAACATCTTATACTATCTTCTTAACAAAGTGAAATTAATTCTTTCTGTGTAACAGGTTATACTCGGTGGGGAGGAATTAAGTTCACCATTGTTCCTGTCTTTGCAAAGTAGCAGATACATTCTTCCTTTTGGTCACAGAAGAACTGATATGACAGTTCTAAAAAGACAGTGATAAAAAGAGAATATTTCACACATAAGAGAAAAATGTTATTAGATCTTCTTAGTATTCGCTTGCTATAATGTCCTCTCCAGACATTTTACAAGAAATTTATAATGGAAAATAACAGCAATTTCATGTAAACTGCTAAGTGTCCATATTTTCCCCTGGTATTTATTGTAAATATCTCAGATCACTTCTATGGCTGGTGTGTGGGTAGGACTAACCCACTGCACAGATTGTTTGGCTCCGGAGCATCTGTTGAAAACAATGCAAGCTGATGAGTTACTGTGGACCCCTGCTGAGCACACTGTACTTGCTGGGGCTTCAACTAATGGTGCTTGTCAAGGGTCACTAACATTTTGGCAAGGATGTTCTAACAATAACACCTCTTCTGAATTGAAGTGCAAAAAAACCAAAAAACAAAAAACAAAAGGTGGCAGTTCTAGGAATTGGAAACGGTACTGTTTTGTCAATGTGCTTTTTTGCAGGGTGGGGAAGGATGAAGTTGTCATACATGCATCTTCTTTTATTTTTGTCACATCTGAAAAGCACTAGCAGCTTCTATTTCTTAAAACATTAACCCACATTATTTCATTCAAGCACAAACAACAACCCTTTGACATAGGTGTAATCATTATCTCACTGATGATGAAGTAAAATGGAGATACAGAAGCGAAGTATCTTGTCTGGGGTTATCTAGTCAACAAGTGGTGGAATCAGGATTTGACATCAGATTGCCTATCTGCTCTTCATTATTAAGCTGGACTGTCTCATTGGGAGAGTCATCTACATCATATGCTGACTGTCACACTAGATCTTGCTCTTAAATCCAGCCATCTAGCTTTGCACCATTCTACAGAGATATGCATTAAAAATTTCATTGTTAGAAAACAATGATATTGTCAGGCCCTGCAGAGGACCAGGCCAGAATCTATACCTGCCATACTTGCTGTTCTTGGCATTAAAATGTGTCCCATCCGGCTCTCCATTCAGATATTGCATTCAAATGTTTATTTCTGGCTGTCTAATCTCTCTCAACTTGCCAGATCTGAGTGCCTAGTAATGCTTCAGGTGAAACTCAGTCCCCCGCAACCTGGCTGTATCCCTGTGCCTAGGACACAGTGGGCACATGGTATTCACTCAATGCACATGTACCGAATGAATACATTAAGTAAAGCTCCTTCCCAGATAAAACAAAGAAGATTCTGATGCCCAGTCCTAACAATATACTATGCTCCTAGGCATATTGAGATAATGTTTCAACCTGATTTAACTTGCAAAGGATCAATGGCAATTAAAATTTAAAAAATAATTAGTGTTCTTTATTTTTAACTTGAACTGTCTTGTATGAAACATTATGCTCACTCCTGATTAATTTCAGCAAACTTATCAAATATATTTTTTCCCCTATCCCCAAAGCAATCCTAATACCAGAGCTGTAAAATAGGCCTTCCCACTTATTTATTTTTAGTTAGAACCCTCAGGGAGTCAACATATTTCTAGCGTATTTTATCTTGTATCAGTAATATCCAAAGTCCCTTTCATACATGAGATTTGGAGAGATTTTATAATCAACACTTTCTCCTTTGAAAATATAGGGTATAAGAATTCTAAATGCACAGATTTTTAAAAATCAGTTTTCACTGTTTGGGACTAACACTATGTTAACCATTGGAGTTGAATACCTACTACATTCTCTAGGCATTGTAATGAGCACTTTCAAAGCGGTATCTTGTTTGATCCTTATAAATATTCTGGGGTCCAGATATTTAAATTGTCACAGCACTTAAGAACACCTTTTCTGCCTACAAGTTCTCCTAAAGGCTTGAATAAAATACTGTTCTCACTTTTTGCCACTGTTTGTGGCCATCTTTACAAGTTCTATCTCGTGAGACAATTTAGTATGTTTCCTGATGACTGTTTCAGTTCTTTTGTTTTGGATTAGGATTTCACTCTTGCCTTGCTACTTTTAATGTTTTATTCTATTCAGTCTACACGCTCAAAAACTTTCCAATCATTCATTCATTCATGACTGAATTTGAATTCCAGACTATGAATCACTATTCATAGTTACTTGGGATGCAATGATGCACAAAAACACACAAGGACGCTTTGCTCTTGGAGTTTACAGTCTAATGGGAGAGACATAAACTATTCAAAGTATCATAAAAATAAATGTAAAACTGCAATTCTAATTAATACTAAAAGAGAGGAGTTCATGGTGAAATGGGATACAAAAGGATGTCTGGAGTTTCTATTTACAGTAATGGTAGACTAACCTGTTGCAGATAAAACTCTGAATATCTGCTTGAAGCCATGAGAACCAGCAAGATACCAAGGCTTAAAGGGTCTAGATACCATAGAGAAAAAAATTCACTGAGGCAAATCCATATCCTACTTATTCTTCCCACTTGAGGTTCCCATGCATTTGTAAGGGCACAGGTCAAGAAAAGCTTAGCAGGAAGTAGGAAAATTGGGAGATCAGCTTCATGGTGACTGGAATATATAAAACTAATATAGAGGACCCAACAAGGGAGAAAGGCTCTAAAAAATACCTCAGACTTTCCGTTTGTAACCCTAAAAGAGACTACATCTTGGAAGTAAGGGTGAATTCTAATCCACCTGGAAAGAGTTCAACCTCTGTTGAACTATGACTATCTGCCTGTACTCTCACCAGTAGCTAAATGTTCATGCAGCAACTCTTCAGTTATTCATGGCCAATAACCAATGTTCAATGAAAAGTATATAGAAATTTCAAGCGAGAGGATTAAGAGAACAGAGACTGCCAGTTGATCTAGATATTGGAGTTATCAAGTTTAAAATAACTGATGTCTTCAAAAGAAGATAACCAAGGTGAAGAATATCATCAGAAAACTGAAATCTATAGAAGAATCAAATGGAAATTCTTGATGTGAACATATAATTATTGATCTTGAGAACTCAGCAGAATGTGTTTAACAGCAGATCAGACACAGATGAAGGGAAGATTAGTGATTTGGATTCTAAATCAGTAAGACTATTCAGTCTGAACTACGAGGAAAGAGGATGAAATACACATAAAATAAAGGAGAACAGAAAGGATTAATACATGTGTAATCAAAGAAAAGAGAGAAAATGTGCATATTTTAAATACATTTTAAATAAATAATAAAATAAAATTTAAATATATAAAAAATAAATTATTAAACAAATAAAAAATTTTCCAAAGCTGATGAATGATATCTGTTGCAACAGATTACCAAGCACTGTAAGCTTCTGGTAGGATACATGTACAGGAAAATATAATTAATGCATTTAGTGACATTTATTAAAACTAAAAATAAAATCTAAAAAGCAATAAGAAAAAAAAATCCCTCCCTCAAGAGAGCAAAATAAAGACAAACAGTATTATTTCTCCACAGAAATATTGGTCTTTTTAAATTAAACTTCTCTTCACTTTTTAATGTTTATTTATTTTGAGAGAGAAAGACAGAAAGCAAGCAGAGGAAAGGCAGAGAGAGAGGGAGACACAGAATCCGAAGCAGGCTCCAGTCTCCCAGCTGTCACCACAGAGCCCGACACGGGGCTTGAACCCATGAACTGAGATCATGACCTGAGCCGAAGTTAGACGCTTAACTGACTAAGCCACTCAGATGTCCCAGAAATATTGGTATTTTTAAAGAACTGGAAGACAACAGAGCTGCTCATAATAGCCAAAATTTGTAAGCAACTTGGATATCCATCCCAAAAAAGTGAACAGGTCAATTATGGTATTTTCCTCCATACAGCACACAATTAAAATCAATGAACTGAGGCTACATAACAGCACTATGAATGAATTTCACAAATAAAATGTTGAGACCAAAAAAAGGAACTGCGAATGAGTAAATACTTCATGATTTCATTTGTATAAAATTCAAAAACAAAACTAATCTCTGCTTTTAGAAATCACGATGGAAGTTCCTGGTGAGGAGGAGGGGTTAGTGACTGAGTTGCCACAGTGTTCCTGGAGTACTGGTAATATTCTCTTTCTTCATCTGGGTGGAGTTGATTTTCTTTCTTTCTTTCTTTCTTTCTTTCTTTCTTTCTTTCTTTCTTTCTTTATTTCTTTCTTTTTCTTTCTTTATTTTTTGGAAACATTTATTTTTGAGAGAGAGACACAGTGTGAGTGGGGGAGTGGCAGAGAGAGAGGGAGACACAGAATCCAAAGCAGGCTCCAGGCTCTGAGCTGTCACCACAGAGCCCCATGCGGGCTCGAACTTGCAAGTCGTGAAATCATGACCTGAGGCAAAGTCCAATGTTTAACTGGCTGAGCCACCCAGGCACCCCAGGAATTAATTTTATTTAAGCTATGAAGTTAGGATTTGTCTTTTTTGTATTTATATTATAATTCAATAACTTAATTCACCTAGAAAAACAAACAATGGAGTAAAAGCTCTTTTCATGTTAAAACCTGCCCCAACACCAGTGCTCTGATAAAGAGGATGTGCAGACTTCATACTCATTTTGCTCAAGACAGAGTTTAAAGCCATTCCCCTGCACTACCACCTACTTCCCAAAAGGTAGCACCTCTAAGGAAAATAGAAATGCCACCAATGCTGAGTTCTAAAGAAAATGTATAAAAATACCTATAAAAAGGTTTAAAAATCTAATACCAATAAAGTGGTTTTTCACTCTTCTCTCTTTACTCTTCTAGTGGTATTGCCTTCCTCTCTGACAATGGCTAAACATAATGGGGAATTCTATATTAAACTCCTAGGTTCTGTAGCAAACATGCAAGTTTATCTCTGGAGGAAATATATTCCTCAAATTCAAAGGCAAAGTTTCTCTTTGTTAAGTTACAATGGACTGAATACAGGGGAAATTATGTGATACCTATATTATCTAGAAACTATAAAAAAAGAAAAAGAAATATAAGGAACATTAGTCTTAGCCAGAAACTGTGTATTTTAATTAAATAGAAACTTTCCCATTATTATACTTTGAAGTTAGCTCTTGGTTAAGAATGTTGAAGGATTTCTTACACACATAAAAAATATTCTGTAGCCTAAAATTGGAATAATTACTACCAAATCATATGATCCCAGTTATGTTTAAACTATAGGTATATATCTCTAGTAATTATCCATGAGCTAATCGTGAAAGCAAGACAAAACAAACAAAAAACAAAAAGAGACCTCTTAAACAGCACAATCAAGCAGCATTCGAAAAAAGACAGACCCTGTGACTGGGCATGCCTGTGATGTCTACACAGAGCTCTTTGCCCATGGAATTGGAGCTCTGTAAACCAGGACATGGCCCCACGTCTCATATCACAAAGTAAATTTCTTCAAAGCCAAAAATACAGAACAAGGACTGATGTTGACCCTAATACCCTATTCCTTGGCTAAAATGGAATGTTGTCTCTGGCAGCTGTTGGCTATGTTTGAATTCCAACCAAAAGCTAACATCACTATGCTTTCTTACAAGTTGCTGTGGGAACAATTACTTGACATGCTCTAATCTGTCAGTGGAGAAAGAAGTACAACTGATGATTCTGCTGGACAGATGAAACGGGACACATAAAAAGAGAATCAGCAGCCACCGAGACTGACACACCATCAGCAAAAAGCTGATGCCTCCTGAGTCTTTTCTCCAGTAGCATTTCTGTGAACCAACAGCCCCAGGTTCCGATGACCAAGCAGCAGGGACAGATAAGGAACGACATGGAAAGCCGGGACAGCCCATGTGGAGCACCTTGATTACAGTTAACTCACACTGTCCTTGCTCCAATCGTGCCCTTTTGGTTTAATATAATACATCCCCACCTCTTTATGTGACAGGAAGTCGGAATTGTTACTTTTGCTTCAGCAATGGAAAACCGGGAGAAATCAGCCTACCTAAATGGGGAAGGCAGTTTGCAAAGAAACTCAAATAGCCACCTATTAAGTCAGCCATAATCCAAAATATTAACACTGATTTTTGTTATAAGTTGATCTTCAAGATGAAGCTGAAGGTGATTTCAATTTTTGGGGCATTATCATTTTTAGCAAATTCCCTACAATTTACAATTCCTTTTCCAGTTGTTATTCTAATCCCTATTTTATAATGAGAAAAGAAAACAACAACAAAGTTTAGGCTTTTGGCAGCCAGCCCTTAAAAATACTTTAGATAGGCGCACCTGAATGGCTCAGTCAGTTAAGTGTCCAACTTCAGCCCAGGTCACGATCTCATGTTCATGGGTTTGAGCCCTGCATTAGGCTCTGTGCTGACAACTCAGAGCCTGAAGCCTGCTTCATATTCTGTGTCTCCCTCTCTCTCTGCCCCTCCCCTGCTTGTACTCTATCTCTGTCTCTCAAAAATAAATAGACGTTAAAAAAAATCGAAAGAAAATACTTCAGAGGTGCCTGGGTGGCTCAGTGGGTTAAGTGGTTAAGCATCCAACTTAGGCTGAGGTCATGATCTCATGGCTCATGGGTTTGATCCCCACATCAGCTTCTGTGCTGACAGCTCAGAGCATGGAACCTGCTTCTGATTCTATATCTCCGTCTCTCTCTGCCCCTCCTCTGCTCACAATTTGTCTATCTGTCTCTCTCTCGCTCTCCAAAGTAAACATTAAAAAAATATTTCAAATGATATGTATGCTTGAAATGTTGCCTGCATTTTCTGTGAGGCACTTTTCTTTACTCTCCAGATTTGGGAGGGTGAGAAATTTAGAAGATACATCAAACAAGTGACACCTGTGTATCAAAATTGATTCTGGTTTCACCCAGATAAAACCTGCACTTGACATAGAATATGTCTCAGAGTTTCTCGTGGAATCTGTGATACTGATTTGTCCATCATTTCCCATAATTTAAAAGTATTATCTACTCAATTTGAACAGGTGTTTAGTAAAGATAAGAAACACTTCTTTAGCGCTTCCCAACTTGGGTGAAAATGTGTTTTTTTTAAATCCCAAAACAATGCAAAGTACATGTTTTTACATTTCCCATTTTATAGATGAAGAAACTGAGAATTTCCGGAATAGTGACACAGATAAAACAGGTGGAAGTCTCCGAATTTGGCTTCATGTCTACATGCTTTGACATTTGCATTCCACCTCAGTCCATCACATTCCTCCCTACTGAGCAATGTCACTAGTATTGTCTGACTTTGTAAATCAACCATATCAATCTCCCTAATTAAACGTATAATAGTAGTAGTCTGTCTGAATTCAGACGCTCTGGTTCAAAAATTACATCTTAGCTCCTCTGTCTATTCAGATAGGGTTTCTCAAGCTTGACACGAATGGTATTTTGGGCTAGATAATTCCTTTGGAGATGGGGGCAGGAGGAGTGGTTGTTCCATACATTGTGGGATATTTAGCAACATCTCTGGCTTCCACCCACCAGAGAGATGCCGACAGCACCACCAACCCCAAATCATGACATTCAAAAATGTCGCCAGACATCACCAATGTTTCCTGGAGGACAAAATCACCTCTAGTCAAGAACCACTGACTTACAGAATTCAACCAGCACTTGAAACTTCAGAAAAGAGTCTGTATCCTCTTCTCTTTAATTGAAGGCATTCCACAAATTCTAAGTGGATCTTTTCTCCCAGTTATCAAACATTAAAGGACTCAGATTCATCAGTATAACAAACTGTGCCTTCATAATACTATTCTCCTCTTTAGGAAGTTTAACAAACCTCACATTGCCCATTTGTAGTTGCATTTGTTTGGTGTTTTTAGTGTTATGAGGCAATTTCACAAAATTCCCTCTCTCCATACATAGGTGTCCTGAGACATAAAAGGGAGAGGAACATCAGTCCTAAAAACAGAGAGAACTGGATTTTAATCCCATCTATAACATTTACTAGTTATGCAATCATAAGGGAGTCTTCTTGTGGGCAAAATAAGGATTTTTAGAGTCAAAGAGTAAGGCAGTGTCATAAAGGCTAAATATACCTACACAATAACATTTCTGTGACCTGGAGCTAATAGCTTAGCCTCCATGATGCAGTGTCTTCATCTCTGAATGGTAGGTAAGACCATAACAGCATTTTGAAAACCTTGGGGCTGGAAGTTAATGTAAGGTCTATGACAGTGGGGACAGGTGAATAACCACTGCCCATTACTTCACTCTTGATATTTCCACAGTGGAGCACACTGGCCTCGTCCCTGTTCCTTCTGCTCCCTCAGCACCTGTGAAATGGCTACTCCTTCTGCCTACAACAGCCTTTCCCCAGAAGTTCACAGGGCTCTCCCTGATCGACTTCAAGTCTATGACGAGATGTCACCTTCTCAATGAAACCAACCAACCCAAAATAAAATAATAATATATTATGCTTCTTGTTTGGTTTCCTGCACTGGAATGAAAGCTCCTTGAGAGCAAGAATGTTGCTATTTTATTTAACCTGGTGCCTAGAAAAGAGTCTGGCACACATTAGGGACATAACTGAATAAGGGAGCCTGGTGGTTCAGTCAGTTAAGCATCTGACTCCTGACTTTGGCTCAGGTCAGGATCTTGTCTGATGATAGAGCCCCACGACAGCCTTTGTGCTGAGTGTGAAGCCTGCTTGAGATTCTCTCCCTCTTTCTCGGCCTGTCCCCTGCTTATGCTTGTGCTCTCTCTCTCTCTCTCTCTCTCTCTCTCTCTCTCTTCCCCCCCACCCCCACTCATAATAAATAAATACATAAACATTTTTTTAAAAGAAATATAATTGAATAAAACTGGGAGGCAACTCAGAGGGACAAAGAGAACACCACCTCCAACTCTGACAGAGCAGGTCTGGCCTTTGCTGTTTGATAGACCAGAGACGTAGGAATGAGTTTCTGTGGGAGTATTCAGGCAACACAGTCTTAGAAACACTTATTCCTTATGTTTGCATTATTTAACCTAATTTGGTTACATACCTCAGCATATGGCATATTTACTTGTCAACACCCTCATTTAACATTATCTGTATTGTATTGTTTCATTGATTTTCATTTTCTTTTTAAGCAACAGGAAACTTTTTAAAACATAATATGTCATAGTCAATACTGTATTTTACTATAAAACAGTTTTCCCGTATGTGCTTAACAATAAACACATATGGGAACACTTATAAAAGTTAAAACTAATAAAATATATTACTGAACATTTGCGTTACAAGTTCAAAATCATAATACTACAGAGTCAATCTATGAGAATAATGAGATCATTTCAATGAATAAAATCATTTGAAATCAGGAGTTAAGCATGAGACCTAGTCTTCTATTAGCATCAGGTAATTTATATCCGTGATTTTTTTTTTTTTGGTTTCACAAGATTCACCAGACTTTGAATCTGCTAAATAAAGTACTCGCAAATGGTAATATTTACTAAGAGCTCATTTGCCATCTCTGAGTACTTGTAAATATCTACAAAGCCATGATGGCACAAGAGTGGAAAATGTGTTCAGTGTTAAAAAACTGTAAATGTTTAACAACTGATTGCACTATTGTATTCCTAATGACAACTAAGACATGAAGCTCACATGAGCTTGAAATTAAAAAAATAATAATAATGAGGAAAGTCTCAATATAAAGTAAAAATAGTAGTAACCTACAAAGGGAATTCCAGCAGGGAAAGAGTTGGTAATGAGAGAGGTACAGACAAGGAGAGGTAGGGTGTGGTAGCAGGAATGAAGAAGTGGATGTTGGAATCTTAACTCATTTGGTGTCACCATGTCTTGAATGCATCACACTTAGGTGCAGGACCCCTTGGACTGACAGAGCAATCCAGCAAATACAAGGTGGATGCTGATGTCTAAATTCTCTTCCCTTTTTCTCTTACCACTACCTAAGCCTAAACAAAAAATGATTAAATCAACAGAGCTTGAAACATACGTATACATGTATATATCTCTCTGTGTGCATATACATATATGTATGTGTATAGTAAGCATACATGCTATATAAGGTGTATGAACACATACGTATCTCTATAAAACATACATCACAACTATGTATCTGTGAAACCCTGTTCTAGTGATACTCGAAGCATCCCACATTCCTTTGCAGATGAATATCCACCCTACCAATTACAGTGGAAGGGGGAAATATTTAAATATTCAAGTCAACCTGTACAAGGGCATTCCCTTGATGCTAAATTTCATGGCTTGTTTTCACTCTACTTAATGTGCATATTGAACATAATCCTGAAGATTATATTATGCCTAAGACATGATTTTTCTGTTATTTGCTTGCCTCATGTCTCTTGCAGAATGAGCTGGGATTTAGTGTTATAAGCAATTATGAGTTTCACACATTATGCTTATAAAATAATGGAATATAGATTTCTTATACTATTTTATATACTGATCGATGAACAGAGAACACATAATTTTATCAGTTGACTATGGCAGCTAGTGAGTACATTTCATTTTCACTCAACCTCCAGGTAATAAAAAATAATGAATACATCACTATACTTTACTGTTTTATGTAAATGTTTCATGCAGTTAAAGAGTTATAAAGTCAAAATAAAATGTTAATGGCAGAGAAAGAAATGGCACAGTATTAGGAGCAGAAGGGTGGGTATGTTTTCTGGTCTGTTATGCATAAGCGATTTTTAAAAAGAAGATTCTACTTCGGTCTAACTGTACTAATGCTTTAACTAGTCTGGGGGTCAGCAAACTATAGCCCATGAGCTAAAGCTGGCCGATGACCTGTTTTGTAAATAAAGTTTTATTAGAGCACAGCCATACTCATTATTTTATATATGTTCTATGACTGTTTTTGTGCTCCAATGGCAGAGTTAAGTAGCTATAACAGAGGTGATCTGTGAAGCCAGAAATACTATCTGGCTCTTTGCAGACTTTGCAGACCCCTGAGCTACTCCATACCCTGTCTCCCAGAGGGTGTAGAGCAACTTTCCTTAGGAAACAAGGTAGTCCTGAAATGGCCCCTGTACTGTACCATCACCATTAAAGGGTATGTTAAGCACAGTCAAGACTCTGCCATATCCAGTTCACCTGTCCTTCCAGAACACAGAAACACACACTCACAGGCCCATGCCAAGGCTATCTTCCTCAGAACCCATATTTCTCTTAACAAGGGGAAGCTATCCATGCCTGCTGGAGGCTTCATTGTAGCCGTTGATGCTACTCAGGCTACTGGTGCTTGGGCCAAGACTGCCGACACTAACGTCTGTCAGTAGAGCCAATGTCTGATGTTGGGGACATGGTAGATAACTGCACTGATGATGCTTCTGTTGTTGCTGCCAGAACTGCTGTCCTTGTTCATCACACAATGAACAGTGCCATTGTTTGCTCATCACACAGTGAACACTGCCATTGTTTGCTCATGACACTGTGAATACTGCCATTGGCATGCGACCACTTCCCAGCCCTGTGACCAGTGCAAGTTTTGACCGCACCCAGTGGTAAGTAGAGTCAGATAGCTATCTTACTATTTGCTTAAAAAAAAATCAGTCTGTTCAGGTAGGACTCATATAGAATCCGGGAGGAGAGGGACGAGACAAATCTCTCCTCTTTCTGGTGAATGATGCTATGTCATAGGACCAAATTTCCATCACATTTTCTATTCCTCAGTATGAATTCCCTCCCATGAGGTACCTGAGACCATCACATAAATAAATGTCAGGAAGCCCTCCCACCTTGTGACTCACAGGCCCTCCAGCCTTACTCAGGCTTAACTATTTCCTAGCTTGGGCTAATGGTGAACGGAACCTGTGCTATAGACCTAGAAGTTTAAGCATCTCCCCAGATTCTTTCAGCCATGGTTTTCTGCTTGATGCTCTTGATGACCTTCTAGGAAAATTGCCTGGCAATAATCAAATTCTAATAGGTTGTTGGGGGGATGTTTTAATTTTCTTGCAGGGAGGGCTCTTAAATTCAGCAACCAGCCTTCTGGCAGGGACTACTTCGTGAGTTCATGGGCATGTGCAGTGAGATATAGTGAGGTCTACTAGGGGTAGAGAAGCCTACCTCATATTGGACATCTGGGAACACAGGTATGTAGAGATAATACAATAGGAAAACAATGCTGAGTATCTGTTTAGAGTGAACTGTTATCAGCTAAAATTTCAAAACAACCTGATTTTTACATGCCCAGTCTGGAGCTCAGCACAGAGCCCAGTGCGGAGCCCAGCATGGAACTTGAGCTCATGCCCCTGAAATCAAGACCTAAGTTGAGAAGTTGAGATCAAGAGTTGGACACTTAACCAACTAAGTCACTCAGATTCCCCCAGAACAACCTGATTTTTGAATGTGCACATGCAATTATTTGATCAAACCCAGCCAGGGCCTTCAGGGATAAGCCCAAACCTCTTTTTCTAGATATTCAGCAAAGCTATAACATACTCTTAGGCATATACAATAAATCACATGGTGGGGGCAGGGGGTGGGGGCGGTTTTTCTACAATTTCTGATTTTCTTCAGTGTGTTTGCACCTTTTCCCGTCATACATTGCCGAGCTTTTTGGACTTGTGATAATGTATTGTGTAAGCATCAATGCCTCAAGTATCTTTAACATACATCCTGTAGGCTTCCCTGTTGCTCATGAGGACTAGCTCAGTGTCTATGCAGGTGCCCTGGCTTGTCCCTTGGAGTCCATGGACCTCTAAATTGCATGTGACCAGGCAGAGATTGCCCACGGATGACCTCCTATATTCTGGCTTGCTGCATGGATAACTTCATTGTCTTGCGTTTCTGCTTTCCTGGTAAGTCCCAGGAGGGCTATTGGAGATAGGCTAAGAATAACCCAGAACTATAGAGCAGCTGACATATGATGGTCAGAACTTTGGACAAGGGGAGTTAAGAATCCATGGATACATTCTTCTCCCTTCTTTTCCCCAAGGTGACTATTTAAAAAGAATAAAAATCCTTACAGACATTTGGAAGACACACCATAGTCTGAGCAGTCAGTCACACTTTTTTTCTTTTTCAATGTTTATTTACTTTTGAGAGAGAGAGAGAGAGAGAGAGAGACAGAGCACGAGCAGGAGAGAGACAGCGAGGGAGAAACGGAATCCAAAGCAGGCTCCAGGCTCCAAGCTGTCAGCACAGAGCCTGACGCAGGGCTTGAACTCATGAAGCATGAGATCATGACCTGAGCTAAAGTTGGCCGCTTAACCAACTGAGCCACCCAGGCACCCCAGCAGTCACACTTCTTTTAATGTTTATTTATTTACTGAGAGAGAGAGACAGAGAGAGCCAGACAGAGAGAGAAAGAGAGAGAGCGGGAGAGGGGCAGAAAGGGAGAGATCTCGAGAGAATCTCAAAGCAGGTTCTATGCACAGCACAGAGCCTGATGCTGGATCTCACAACTGTGAGATCATGACCGGAGCCAAAATTAAGAGTCAGATGCTTAACCAACTGAGCCTCCCAGCAGTCAGCCACACTATTATAAACTGTGACCAGCTTGCCAATGGATCCCCCTGTATTTGCCCTCCCTTCTTTCCCACTTAATTTCCTTTACACTTCACTTCTGCTTCCTGAAAATTGTTCTCTACAATAATATATTGGCACATAGCCTGTGCCCCAGGCTCTGCTTTCTAGGGAACCTGTTCTAAGACAATCCCCAGCAGAATTTTATTTAGGTAGAAAAAGTATGTGTAGTTCAAATGTGTAGCACATGAGACCTCAAAGTTTTAAACCCTGAAGAGGGTGGGGAGGTAATAGAACAGGGGAGAAAAATGAAGCAAAATAACTAATTCTGCCCCTTCCAGTATGGGGCCCTTTCCTGCATTGCAGTTCCCCTGACCCTATAAGAGTGAAATTAATAGTTGCTGGGTGGTAAGAATGAAATGAGATAATGGATAGGAAGTAAGATAGATTATGTCATAGTTAATATATAGATGCAAACCTTGGTTGGAATCCCAGATCCATCTTTTACAGGCTATGTTAACTCTGGCAAGTCAATATTTAACCTTGACATAGTAGGTAGCTCATAGAATCATTGCAAATTACAAACAAAAGAATGTATGCAAAGTGCTTAGCACTATGCCTAGAACAGAGATGCTACTAAATATTATCTATTATTATTTTTAAAATTATTTGTGATGCTAAAAGTATTACACTAACAATAGCCATTACTAGCTCATTATAATCTTAATAGTTTTCCTTTTCGTGATAAGTATTTCCATCATTTACATGAAATGGAAGATATGTCTTCCCCAAATGAAATGATCCCTACACTAGCCATAAGTAACCAGATTATAAGATCTTCCACTTAATTCTTGTACTTCTGTCACTATGAGAAGCTATACAACAGGATTTGTGGGATTGAAGTAAATATAATATGGAAATGAGGTCAAAGATTCATGAAGCTTCTTTAGGCCTCAGGAACTAGTTACTAAGAAAAGATTTTTATTCAAGGAGCTTGCAGTTCAGGAAGAAAGACAATGGTGGCAATTTATTTGACTGAGATTGGATAAATATAAGGTGTTAAAATACCACAAAGACACCAAACTTAGTGTGAGTGGTCTTGACCAATTGGGATTCATCCAAACCACCTTTAATTCATAAAAGCTGAAAAAGGAGACAGACACATTTTCCTCATTATTTTGAAGAAAAAAAATATTTTTTAAAAGGAATGTTTTTGAAAAATAAAATAAAATAAAATAAAATAAAATAAAATAAAATAAAATGTTTTGGAGAAGTAATTTGAGATGGTCTGTCTTTACTCCTATCAAGTACTCACCAGGACTTATCTTTAGGTAGGAAAAAGTTTAGGAGATTGAAAATTTGAAGAGGAAAGGGTGTTAGAAATAGTCTTTCCACAATAAAAATGCACCTCTTTTAGCCTCATGAGTTTCCAGAAATTTCTTTACCTGGAGACGTGGTCAGGAAGCATGTCTAAAATCCTCTTGAAATCTCTTGTCCCTGAGGATGAAATTTATATGTTTAGGGTGAGCTGAGAAGTTGGCCTCAGCTTCAGAAAACCCACAAGAAACTACGAAGTGATTAGGCAAACCAAAAGTCAATGATGGCCTACCTCTCTAAACACAAGGACAAGTGGATGTTCAACAAATAATAACATTTGCCAGTGGCAGTAATGCAACAAATCTCTTCCACACTATGAAAGCAGCAGTGAAATATAAAAAAAGATTAACAGGTGTTCAATACAAACTGTTCCCCTGTATTTGCGTGCTTTCCTTTTCTTTGCCTGGGGGATGAAAGAACTAAGTAAAAGCACTCACTTATGATTCCTAGAACATTTCTGTGAGGTAGAAAGTAGAAAACAATAGATATCTATCTTGGTGAAATGAAGACTATAGAAGGTGTATGAGCTCCTTGCATGAAAAAATATATACTTTATCTCAAGTCTATTTCAGAAAAGAATCAGAATGGTTCCTTTGCTCTACATGATACAGATCTCCAGCTCACCCTGCAGGGCAAAAGAAAAAAATCATTTTTATTACTACTACTAGTGGTAGCAGTAGCTAACTTTCACAGGGCTTATTATGAGCACATTATTGAGCTTATTATGTGCCAAAATCTGTGATCAGGGCTTTATATAGCTGAGTTTGATTTTCCTAGAGTTTGAGACTAAGGCAGGTGGGAGAGGTTGCGGGGGGCAGTGAGATGATCCTTGGAAACAGGAATGAGGGGATGAAAGGAAGAAGATAGAAAAGGAACAAAAGCTAATATATCTTTTACCTAGGTTACTGATTTTGGCCTCGAGGTCTTGACCTTTTCAAGACTTCTGAGAAGCATGTAAAATGACTTCCATAATTTTTCTTCTAAAAAACAGGAAGCTGGGGCATTTATCCACTGGATTCCAAATCCCATTGGTTAAAGGTTGCCTCTTCTGCACTTCTGGTCTGCCCCTGTCTGTGAGCTAAGGGGGGTACCAAGGGGAGGAGAAGGCCCTGGGGCAAAAAAATAGGGAGATAAGCAATGGCTTGAGGTGGAATGTGAGCAGTGTGAGTCAAAATCATCCATCAAAGCTTTGGCTGAAATCAAATGCATGCCAAGGAGATTTTGCAAAGGCAACAAGAGGCTCTGTGACACAGCTAATTATATTTAATGCACATAATGCTCTATTACACCATCATCATCTTCATTTACTGATATTAATGTCAAGAGAACTAATAAAATTTGCCCAACATCACACAGCTAGTGAATGGTGTAACAGGAATTCAAACCCAAGCAGTATGATCCCACATCCTTAGTCTTAATCATCTCACCAGCTGCAACCAGTAATCTAATCTCAACAACCTCTTGTCAAAGATATTCATTTTTCTGTGCTAAGTAATCAAAAGAGAGAGAGAGAAAGAGAGAGAGAGAGAGAGAGAGAGAGAGAAAGAGAGAGAGAGAGAGGAGTGAGTCAACATGGCAGAGAAGTAAGGGGACCTGAAGTTCCCGTGTTCATATACAGAAGTATTGAGGCCAGAAGACTTGGAATTCCAGGAATCCAGGCTACAGAGTGACAGAAACATGTCCAGGGGGCTGTGGGAACAACTTGGCAGGCCATAGGTGCATGATTGTGAACTGGAAGAGGTAAAACAAGTGGTATAGGAATGGAGGGCAGGGATCCCCTTCTGTGGAGAGACAAAAGGAAGAGAAAGAGAGGCTGTGGAAGTGTGGGACTGTATTTGGACAAAATAAAAACCATGGACCAGGGAAACGAAAAAACAGAGAAAGGACCAAATTCAAACTCGTCCCAGGGTTGCAGGGCTTTCTCCAGACTGGGGCCTGCTGCCCTGTTCCTGTGCCTGTTGGGGAGGGGGAGCCAGCCCTGGGATTAGCAGCGAGTTCAGAGACACAGTCCAGAGAGAGCAGTCCCCTCCCTTGAGTGCTGTGCGAAGAAGGCATATAGCCACTCCAAGGACAAAAGACCCTGCAGGTGCCCACTAGCCAGAAGGCTTTTGTTGGTGGGGCAGAGTGGTTCTACCCCAGGGCACACAGAGCCAGATCCTTTAAGATATGGGGGTTTGAATCCCAGCCAAGTAACTGGGAGGTACGGGGGACAGTGGAGTGGTCAGCCCACTCGCACCCACACATTACTGTGAAGACGGCCTGAACAAAGAGGTTTGGGTCACCCAGTTGGGGGAGGAGAGACTGGAATGTTGCCATTTTTCTCCCCATCACCAACAAGGCGGGCTTCAGGGAACAAAGAGCAGGGCCCACAGTGGAGGCGGGACCCACTTACACCAAACCATGCCCCTCTGTGCCTGGGAACTGCATACCTAACACGGCAAGACTGACCTGACTGAACCAGACATCCCCTCCTTCAGATCAGTGCAGGCACAGGTTCTAAGGCACCATCAAATATTTGTCCAGCAGTTTTGCATTTTCTGATTTGATTCTTGATCAATTCTTATTTTATCTATATATCTATCTATAATATATATTATAGATATTTATGTATATATAATACATATATTATATATTTATGTATATATAATATATATTATATATATAAAATATATATGTATTTTTTTTCCTTCCTTTTCTTCCTCTTATTTTCTCCCTTCTCTAGTCTGGTTATTCTGGTTGTTGGCTTCTTTAAGAAGACATTTTTAAAGAATAGTCTTTTACACCTCTTCTGCATGTTCTTCTTCTTTATTTTCCTCTCTCTCTCTCTCTCTCTCTCTCTCTCTCTCGATTAAGCCAGATAGTTTCTCTGATTCTCTGCCTGGTCAATTTTTTTCCTTTCTTTTTCCCTGCCCCTGTGATTTCTCTCTTCATATAGGATAAGGCTTCTTTGACCACCACCCCTTTTTAAAATTTTCTCCAGGTTTACTTCAATGAACAAATCAAAGCAGACCTGGTGGAAGGCACAAACCACCAGTATGAGTAGGGAGATAAAGCAACCAGAGTCACAACAACAGAGAGCATGCAACACATTCCAAAAATACCTCCTGAAGGGCCATGCACTGGACAGCATATGACCCCTTTTTAATATAGTAGTGCTCACAGGTGCAGGACACATAACAAGCTACTAAAACACATAAGGGACAGAAAACTAGCCAAAAAGATGATATGGAAGAATTCTCCTCAAAAGAAATTCCAGGAAGAAATGACAGCTAGAGAACTGCTCAAAGCAGATATAAACATATCTGATCAAGAACTTAGAATTATAGTCATAAGATTAATAGCTGGGCTTGAAAAAAGCATAGAAGTAGCAGAGCTCTATTGCTGCAAAGATCAAGGAACTAAGAAATAGTCATGACAAATTAAGAAATGTTGTTAATGAGGTGCAAAATAAACTAGATGCAGTGACAGCAAGGATGGAAGAGGCAGAGTGGAGAATAAGTGAAATAGAAGATAAAGTTATGAAAAATGATGAATTCAAGAAAAGGAGAGATAAGAAAATACTAAACCACAAGGGGAGAATTAGAGAACTAAGTAATTCAATGAAATGTAATAATATCTGTATCATAAGAGTTCCAGAAGAAGAAGAGAGAGAGAAAAGGGGAGAAGGTTTACTTGAACAAATTATAGCTGAGAACTTCCCTAATCTGGGAAGGAAACAGACATAAAAATCCAGGAGGCACAGAGAACTCCCTTCAGATTCAACAAGAATAGGTCTTCTCCATAGCATATTATATTGAAATTGGCAAAATACAAAAATAAACAGAGAACTCTGAAAGCAGCTAGGGACAAAGGGCCTTAACTTACAAGGCTAGACACATAAGGGTAGTAGCAGACCTGTCCACTGAACCTTGGCAGTCCAGAAGGGAGTGGCAGAAAATATTCAATGTGATGAATAGGAAAAATATGCAACCAAGAATTGTTTATCCAGCAAGGCTGTCATTCAAAGGAGGAGCGATTAAGCCTTACCCAGACAAAAATTGAAGGAGTTCGTGACCACGAAACCAGCCCTACAAGAGATCTTAAGGGGGACTCTGTGAGTGGAATGCTGCAAAGACTACAAAGGATCAGAGACATCACAACAAGCATGAAACCTACAGATAACACAATGACACTAAATCCAGACCGCTCAATAATATCTCTAAAATGGATTATTGCCCCAATAGTAAATGGACTAAATGCCCCAATCAAAAGACATAGTGTATCAGAATGGATAAAAAAAAACACAAAAAACACAAAAAAACAAGATCCATCTGTATGCTGTCTATAAGAAAGTCATTTGAGACCTGAGGACAGCTTCAGATTAAAAGTGAGGGGATGGACAACCATTATCATACTGCTGGAAGTCAAAAGAAGGCTGGAGTAGCCATATTTATATCAGACAAACTAGATTTTAAACTAAAGGCTGTAACAAGAGATGAAGGGCATTATATCATAATTATGGGGTCTATCCATCAAAAGCTAACAATTATAAATGTTTATGCCCCCAATTTGAGAGCATCCAAAATATAAATCAATTAATCACAAATATAAGCAATTTATTGACAAGAATACAGTAATTGCAGGGGACTTTAATACTCTACTTACAACAATAGACAGAACATCAAGGCAGAAAATCAATAAAACTCAATGACCTTGAATGATACACTGGATCAGATATGCTTGACAGATATATTTAGAACTTTTCACCCAAAAGCAGAATACACATTTTTCTTGAGTGCACATGGAACGTTCTGAGATAGATCATATACTGGGTCACAAAATAGCCCTCAATAAAAATAAAAGAACTGAGATCACACCATGCTTATTTTCAGATCATGGCACTATGAAACTTGAAATCAACTGCAAGAAAAAATTTGGAAAGCCTCCAAATGCATGGAGGTTAAAGAACATCCCACTAAAGAATGAATGAGTCAATCAGGCTATTAAAAAAGAAATTTAAAAATATATGGAAGCAAACAAAAGTAAAAACATGACAGTCCAAACCCTTTGGGATACAGCAAAGGCAGTCCTAAAAGGAAAATACATTGCAATCCAGGCCTATCTCAAGAAATAAGAAAAATCCCAAATACAAAACCTAACCATACACCTAAAGGAGCTAGAAGAAGAAAAACAAAGAAACCCCAAAGTCAGCAGAAAAAGAGAAATAATAAAGATTAGAGCAGAAATAAAATTTAGAATTTAAAAAGTAGAACAGATCAATGAATCTAAGAGCTGGTTTTTTGAAAAAGTAAACAAAATTGATAACCCCCAGTCGACTTCTCAAAAAGAAAAGAGAGAGAACTCAAACAGATAAAATCATCAATGAAAGAGGAGAGATCACAACCAACACCACAGAAATACAAACAATCATTAGAGAATACTATGAAAAATTATATGCCAACAAACTGGACAACCTGGAAGAAATGGACAAATTCCTAGACACTCACACATTACCAAAACTCAAGTGGGAAGAAATAGAAAATTTGAACAGACCCATAACCAGTGAAGAAATGGAATCTGTTATCAAAAATCTCCCAACAAATAAGAGTCCTGGGTCAGATGCCTTCCCAGGGGAATTCTACAAGACATTTAAGTAGAGTTAATACCTATCCTTCTCAAGCTGTTCCAAAAAATAGAAATGGAAGGAAAGCTTCATTCTATGAAGCCAGCATTCCCTTAACTCCCAAACCAGACAGAGACCCCACTAAAAAGGAGAATTACAGGCCAATATCCCTGATGAACATGGATGCAAAAATTCTCAACAATATACTAGCAAATCAAATTCAACAGTATATTAAATTAATTATTCACCATGATCAAGAGGGATTCATTCCTGGACTGCAGGGCTGGTTCAATATTCGCAAATCAATCAATGCGATACATCACATTAATAGAAGAAAGGATAAGAACCATATGATCCTGTCAATAGATGCAGGAAAAGCAGTGACAAAATACAGCATGCTTTCTTAATAAAAGCCCTCAAGAAAGTTGGGATAGAAGGAACATACCTTAATATCATAAAAGCCAAAATGAAAAGCCCACAGCTAATATCATCCTCAATGGGGAAAAACTGAGAGCTTTCTCCCTGAGAAAGGGAGGAACACAACAGGGATGCCCACTCTTCCCACTGTTGTTTAACATAGTGTTGGAAGTCCTAGCCTCAGCAATCAGACAAAAAAAATGAAATAAAGGCATCCCAATTGACAAAGAAGTCAAACTTTCACTTTTCACCGATGACATGATATCTACATGGAAAACCCGAAAGACCCTCCTAAAAAGCTACTAGAACTAACACATGAAGTCAGCAAAGTTTCAGGATACAAAATCAATGTACAGAAATCAGTTGCATTTCTATACACCAATAATGAAGCAAGAAAGAGAAATCAAGAAATTGATCCCATTTACAATTGCACCAAGAACCATAAAATATGTAGGAATAAACCTAACCAAAGATGTAAAAGATCTGTGCGCTGAAAACTATAGAAAACTTATGAAAGAAATTGAAGAAGACACAAAGAAATGTAAAAACATTCCATGTTCATGGCTTGAAAGAACAAATATTGTTAAAATGTTGATACTACCCAAAGCAATCTACACATTCAATGCAATCCCAATCAAAATTACATTGGCATTCTTCTAGGGGTGCCTGGGTGGCTGTCGGTTAAGCGTCCGACTTCGGCTCAGGTCATGATCTCACGGTTCATGAGTTCAAGTCCCATATAGGACTCCATTTTGACAGCTCAGAGCCTGGAACCTGCTTCAGATTCTGTGTCTCCCTCTTTCTCTGCCTCTTTCCTGCTTGCAGTCTATTGCGTGCTCTCTCTCAAAAATAAATAAACATTAAAAAAAAAGTTTTTAATTACACCGGCATTCTTCTCAGAGCTAGAGCAAGCAATCCTACAATTTGTACGGAACCACAAAAGACCCCAAATAGCCAAAGCAATGTAGAAGAAGAAAACCAAAGTGGGAACATCACAATCCCAGACTTTAGTCTCTATTACAAAGCTGTAAATATTAAGACAGTATGGTATTGGCACAAAAACAGATACATAGACCAATGGAATAGAATAGAGAACCCAGAATTACACCCATAAATGTATGGCCAACTAACCTTCAACAAAGCAGGGAAGAGTATCCAGTGGAAAAAAGACAGTCTTTTTAGTAAATGGTGCTAGAAGAACTGGACAGCAACATGCAGAAGAATGAAACTGGACCACTTTTTTATACCATACACAAAAATAAACTCAAAATGGATGAAAGACCTAAATGTGACACAGGAAACCATCAAAACCCTAGAGTAGAAAACAGGCAACAACCTCTTTGACCTCAGCTGCAACAACTTCTTACTCAACACATCTTGGGAGGCAAGGGAAATAAAAGCAAAAATGAACTATTGGGACCTCGTCAAGATAAGAAGTTTCTGCACTGCAAAGGAAACAACAATCAACAAAACTAAAAGGCAACCAATGGAATGGGAAAAGGTATTTGCAAATGACATATCATATAAAGGGTTAGTATCCAAAATCTATAAAGAATTTACAAACTCAACATTCAAAAAAACAAATAATCCAGTGAAGAAATGGGCAGAAAACATGAATAGACACTTTTCCAAAGAAGACATCCAGATGGCCAACAGACACATGAAAAGATGTTCAACATCACTCATCATCAGGGAAACAGAAATCAAAACCACAATGAGATACCACCTCACAGCAGTCAGAGTAGCTAAAATTAACAACTCAGGAAACAACAGATGTTAGCAAGTATGTGGAGAAGTGGGAACCCTTTTGCACTGTTGGTGAGAATGCAAACTGCTACAGCCACTCTGGAAAACAGTCTGGGGGTTCCTCAAAAAATTAAAAACAGAATTACCCTATGACCCAACAACAGCACTACTAGTAATTTATCCAAAGGATACAGGAGTGCTGATTCACAGGGGCACATGAACCCTAATGTTCATAGCAGTGCTTTCAACAATAGCCAAATTATGGAAAGAGCCCAAATGTCCATCAACTGACAAATGGGTAAAGAAGATGTGGTTCATATATACAATGGGATACTACTTGGCAATGAGAAAGAATGAAAATCTTTCCATTTGCAACAATGTAGATGGAAGTGGAGGGTATTATGCTAAGTGAAATAAGTCAATCAGAGAAAGACAAATATCATATGACTTCACTCATATGTGGAACTTGAGAAACTAATAGAAGGCCATAGACGAAAGGAAGGGGGAAAAATAGTTTCAAACAGAGAGGGAGGCAAGCCATAAGAGACTCTTAAATACAGAGAACAAACAGAGTTGATGAGGGCAAGGGCAAGGGAGAGGGGAAAATGGGTGATGGGCACTGAGGAGGACACTTGTTGGGATGAGCACTGGGTGTTGCATGTAAGTGATGAATCTTGGGAATCTACTCCCAAAGCCAAGAGCACACTGTACATGCTCTATGTTGGCTAATTTGACAATAAATTATATTAACAAAAAAACTATTTCCTAAGTATAAACCTCCTCGCTAAAAGATTTCCCTAACTCATCCTTTTGTTTTATTTTTCCTTTCTTTCTTATTTTTCCACTAATAGATCTTTTTTAAAGATCTTTTTAAGCAGGTAACTTGATAAATTTAGAGGATTTGGTTAAAGTTGTGAGTATACTCAGGTAAACACTGAGTATGGTGCTTCTAGTTTTTGAAGAAAATTCTAGTCTTTGAAGAAAATTATCCACCAGGGCATCTGGATTGGCCTCCTGGGCTTATTTGCACAAGAAAGATATTCCCATCCAGAAGGTAAGAAGATTTTTCATAATAATCACATTTCTGCTAAAGCTCCGGGCTACAATATCTCCATTATGGAAATCTAAGCATTGTATTGAGAGAACAGAAGTGAGCTGGTTTTCCTATTCCACTGAGAATGGAACATAAGTTAAAACATTCTCTTGGGCTTTTAAGTTTTGAGATGATGCGTGATTTTCAAAAGTGAGAAAGAAAGCTTACTTTACTAGATGGTTGAATAAGGAAGGTTGTAAATTATGAAAGAAAAAAAAAATCCCTAGAGAGGTAGCTAACAAAAATACTCCCCGTGGTAAGTATTGCAATCCGTAGACTCCTAAGTGAGGTGACTATATGTGTATCCATCGGATAGGGTATCTTGAAGGTAAAAGGAGGCGCTATTGATAATTTCTCTGAATCAACAGCTGTAAACCAGAACCACCGCGAGCAAACCACAAAACACCCTATTCACAGGGCAAAAGGATAGATGTGTGTTTTTCCCAATGCTACTAAGACATGAGAATCACTTAGTGTGTTTGCAAATTCTTATGCCCTATCCTTTAGTTACTATATCAGAATCTCAGGTGCAAGCCCTCAAAATTTGTATTTTAACAAGATCTCCAAGTGATTTCTAAACATTCTAAAGTTTAGGCACCAGTGATTGTGATAGTCAATGTCAAAATATATGTGTGTGTATGTGTCTATGTGTGTATGCGTGTGTGTGTGTGTGTGTGTGTGTAATTTACATAGAAATTTAAACACTAAAATAACTCACTGTTTGATTAAGACCATAACAACTGGGAATGAAAGAATCCATTGATCTTATGTATTAATTCATGTGTATGGTACATATTTATTGAATTCCTAATCACATTCCTAGAAAATATAAGAGATTGGTAATGGATATAAGGAAAAAATAATATATTCCCTGTTTTATATGAATTTATAGCCTAGTATCGGAGTTTGTAGAGTAATAACTAATAAAATAAATAATTACAATTTATAGATCAAGGATGATAAGGAGATTAAGACTTCATCTTAGATTATAAACTGCCTGAGGACATAGAACTCTTGTTTGTCATATGGAGAATACACCATGGGGTAACCAACCATCCTGGTTTGTACAGAGCTGAGGGTTTTCCCAGGACATAGAATTCTCATTTCTAAAACCAGAAAAGTTCTAAGCAAATTAGGATGAGCTTCCAGCCTGGCAATAAAGTAATCTTGAGTGAATCCTGGATTTTCCTCAAAAACAAACAAACAAACAAACAAACAAAAAACAGTATAATAGAATGAATGTAGACATGAATGAGGTTAGAAGATATTCATTGATAATTGAGTTTTACCATTTTCAAGTTTTTTTTTAATTTTTTTAATGTTTATTTTTGAGAGAGAGACACAGAGTATGAGTGGGGGAGGGGCAGAGAGAGAGAGAGAGAGAGAGAGAGAGAGAGAGAGAGATACACAGAATCCCAAGCAGGCTCCAGGCTTTAAGAGGTCAGCACAGAGCTCAACACAGGGCTTGAACCCATGAACCGTGAGATCATGACCTGAGCCCAAGTCAGTCGCTTAACCAGCTGAGCCACCCAGATGCCCCCAAGTTCTTTAAATACGTTATCACAACAAGGGTCTAAGCTAACTGATAGAGGGGGAAACTGAGGTTCAGAGAGGTTAACTACTTTGCTCCAATCCCAACAGATTGGAAATGGCTGAGCTGGGAGTAGGATAGGAGTCATTTTTCACTGTCTGAATCTAAAGGCCCCAAGGGTAAGGAAAGATGATGCTCTAAGTTCTTTGCTCAAAACCTCAAAAGACACAGAAATGTGGAATTAGAATTGAATTCTTCATCCTAGGGAAACTAGCCATGTTTTATTTAGGGAGAGCCATTTTGTTTTTATTAACACACACACATGCCCAAGACAGTTTGCTTGCCTCCCTCCCTTCCGGCAGCTGCTTTGAAGCCGACCAGAAGCTCCAGAGGGAGCCGAGCTGTTTCTAGCAGCTGTTTCTCAAACACCTAACTTCATTTTCAGATCAGAGCTGAGGTTTGAAGTCTTAAAACCTTTGCTGCTTCAATCACATGAGAGCAGAAGCAGCCAAAACAATCAGTGCCTCACCAGCAGCCTATTTGAATGCCTCTCTGTACACTGGGTGCTTCAGGCACAATGTGGTGTCGGGCTGTCTGTTCAATCTGCTTTCAAATTCTCTCCCCCTCACTTCTCTCTAAGAGAGACACACGAGAGAGAAGCAGGCGGTATCTCACTCAAGCTCCTGTGCTAGCATGTGCTGCCCCTTGTGGATGCTCGCGCGCGCGCGCGCGCTCTCTCTCTCTCTCTCTCCTTCCTTCCCTCTCCCTCCCTCTCATTTTTCATTTTGTGATTCACAAGTGTTTAAATTCCAAAGAGAATGAGAAAATGACACATATACTTCCTAAAAATGCAAAGTTAGCATTTTGTCATATTTGATAAGAACCTTTTTGTAAGAAATCAAATGTTATAGGCAAGGTAGGAACTCTTAGTCTCTGCCCAGATGCATCCACCAACTTTTCTCCCAGTCAAGATCCTTAGGAAGATGTTGTGATCCTTTCCATCCAGGTTCATATACTTCTGGTAATACGTATGTACCCATAACCAATAGAAAATATTGTGAAATAGGTTACTTTTTCATTAATAGAATCATACTGTGGACCTAGATCTTAAATTTTTACTGAATATTTTTGTATTATAGGTGCAATCTGGTGAATACATGACAAATTAACACACTGATCTTTGTTGCTCTGTGGTCTTCCATCCCATGAATGTTGCAGTTTCTTTTATTTCCCAGCGTTAGATGTTTAAGTTATTTTTCCCTCCCTCTTGCATACCTGTACTACAATAACTCTATGAGGTAGATTTTACGTTATGATCTCCATTGTACAGATAAAAGATCAAGGTTGAGGTAAATCAAATAACAAGTCAAATTTATACTACCAATAAGTGAACTGCAAAAATCAGGTAACAGGGTAGAGGAGCCTGAAACTATTTGTTTTCTATACACAATAGACTCCATGAGAAGAGAAGGAAAAGGAATTATGCTTTCTTCTGGAGTATTGACCAAGAAGGCCTTAATGTTCCTTCCCCTCAGCCTGACTAAATTTTAGACGAGTTTCTTCCTCTTCCTGACTATACATCCATGACTTCCCTTTTCTTAGAGCATTTACTTGAGAAAACCTGCCATTATAAATTCTTTCTCCATCCCTTTGAGATGTAAGCATTCTCCCAGCCTCTTGCCAGTTTAACAACTTAAGAATGTTTTTCTATGGGGCGCCTGGGTGACTCAGACGGTTAAGCGTCCGATTTCAGCTCAGGTCATGATCTCGGGGTTTGTGAGTTCGAGCCCTGCGTCGGGCTCTGCGCTGACAGCTCAGAGCCTGGAGTCTGCTTCGTGTTCTGGGTCTCCTTCTCTCTCTGCCCCTCCCCCACGTGTGCTTTGTCTCTCTCTGTCTCTCAAAAATAAATACATAATTATTTTTTTAAAAAAAGAATATCTTCCTCAAGGACATGGGAGCCATCCCTTTGAAATGTAATCATCAAGAAACATGGGGTCCCTGTCCCCCAGTCTCTGTAAAAGGACAGGAGCCTAAATTCAAAAAGGGACAATCAGCAAACACAGATGGCCTAATCACATTCACCATCCACTGTCCTCAAGGACCTTCCCGCTAACGCACCCCAGCTTTTAAAAACCCACTTGCCTTTTGTTCCAGCAAAGATGAGCTCAGTCTCTCTCTGCTATTGCCATAGTCTTGAATAAAGTCTTCCTTGCCATTTTTAACAAGCTTCTGGTGCAATTTTTTTTCTTTTATAGGATCTATTGTGCACCACCTACAACCACAAGCTTGACTCTCCCTGAGGAGGCTATTCTCCAAATCAGTCCACTTGTTTCCCCTTTTCATGTTCTCAATATTTGCTGAAGAATAAAAATGTACAGTCATATATTTTCTAAAATTTTCAGTACTGTTGGTGTTTCTTCACACCACCAAAGCGCAGAGTCAGTATCAAATTCAAGGACACAACCACTTTCATCCGCAATCCTACCCATCCTTTCCCTCTCATTGAACGTAAGGAGTTTCCTCTGGAGCTCAGAGCGTTGCTGGGGTTCTCCCTCATCTACAACCCTGAAATCACCTAACAACCAGCTTTCTACCTCAGGTGATCATCTTTAATCTTAGGCTCTGCACTTGTGCATCCCGTCCCTCTTCCTTTTGCAACAGAATAATCTGGAGACCATGTAGGAGGTATAGGGTAATATCAGCACATTCTGTTTCAGACTCTGTGTAAGTGATATGGTGGCAGAATAAGTCATCCCATCTCAGCTTACTGACCTTTATGCAGTACATCAGGCTCACTCTTGTGCTATTTCCCAAACAATATACTTAGTAGAGGTCATTATTTGAAGGTAAATATAGGCAACCAGAAGCAAGGAGTGATTTCAGAGCACGTACAGAGCTCTGAATTCTAGGATAAGTGCATTTTACCCGGTGTGAGTAAATGGAGGCTTAGAGAGTGGGGCAGAGGGGAAAATATCAAGAAGCAATGAATCACTGAAGGAGATTCTAGGTACTTTCTGGAGAGTAAGGAAACCCAACAACAAATTATGCTTGTCTCTCTACGAGAGTGCTACCTCCTACCTAGTTCCTCTCTCACATCCCTAGATGAGCTGCCTTATTACTCTGATGGTCAGAATTGCCACTTCCTTCTATATTATTACCTTTTTATTTTGTAAAGACCTTTCGGAGAGCAGTTTTAGGTTAACAATGAAATTGAGAGGCAAGTACAGATATTTCCCATATAATTCTTACCTATATGCATGCACAGCCTCCCCCATTATCTATGTCACTCACTAGATTGACATATTTGTTACCTAGGATGAACCCACACTGATACATCATAATCCCACAAAGCACATAGTTTACCTTAAGGTTCACTCTTGGTGTTGTACACATGGCTCTGGACAAATGTACATTGGTATGTGTTATAGTGTCATACAGAGTATTTCCATCGCCCTCAAAATCATCTGTGCTCTGCTTGTTCAACTCTCCCATGCCCTCCCCCCCCCCACCCCCGGCAACCACAGATCTTTTTATCATCCCTGTAGTTTTACCTTTTCCAGAATGTCCCATCTACGGCCATACCACCCTGAACGCGCCCGATCTCGTCAGAATGTCCTATAATTAGGATCATATGCTATGTAGCCTTTTCAGAATGGCTGCTTTCACTTAGTATTATGCAATTAAGGTTCCTCCACGTCTTTCATGTCTCGCTCATGTGTTTATAATGGAGTAACTCAGGCAAACCCCCTTTAGCCAGAACCCTTTTCAGAAGCTTCTTGTGAGGCTTAATAGACAGTAACAAGGAAATTCATCGTTTTCTCAATCATTGCTCCAGACAAGCACATTTTTACTATTTTTCAAAACCTAATGCTTCCATCCAGGCAAAACAAATTGAATTACTAGGTTGATCCACACCTCAGGGATTCTGAGTACATGGCAGCCGATGGCACGGAGAGGGTCCTCTGCCTGGTCACAGAAGAACACGAGTGGGGGGTTTGAGTGGTTCATTGCTATTGGGAGTCATAGAAATCCTCTTGCCCATCTAAGCAATATGCTCTTCCACAATGTATTTTTGAAGCATATTTTTGTTTTAATAAAGCAAGTAGTTAAGCCACATTGTAAAACAAAACAAAACAAAAGACTCTCAATCCCTCAGGATTATATGGCCACCTGAGCACAAAACATTCAGTCTCCCAGTGACAGACTGATAACAACTTAACTACATAGAGTCCAGGGCATGTGTGTGTGCGTGTGTGTGTGTGTGTGTGTGTGTGTGTGTGTGTGTGTGTTTAATCACAGCCAGAAACTAGAGAAAGGTCAGACCCACACACCTCAAAGGTTTCAGCAGGAAAGAAAACACTGATGATCTTCAGTTTGGGCCCAAATATAAAAGGGACCCTCCCTAACTTGGCGAAACATCAGAATAAGGCTATTTATTCTCCCCCCAGAGTTACAACATATTCCTCATATTCCCCAGGTGGGTAGAGGCTTGGACACAAAGACATATTGAAGCTTAGTTGAGAGAGTCTGAGGAAAGGGCATGGTTAAACTAGCAGATAAGAGAAGGTAAGTGTCCTCACCAGGTTTTTGGTTTTTTTTTTTACTTTTTGTTTTGTTTTGTTTTGTTAGTACAGTTAATATACAATGTTACATTAGTTTCAGGTGTACAAGTTAGCAATTTGAGAAATGTATACATTGTACTGGATTCACCGCAAGTATAGCTGACCATCTATCCCATTACATCGCTATTACAGTACCATTGACTGTATCCCTTCTGCTGTGCCTTTTATTCTGGTGACTTACTCATTCCATAACTGGAAGCCTGCATCTGCCTTTCCCCTTCACCCAATTTGCCCATCTCTTCAGCAGTTTTCAAACCTCGCTGCTCACTACAAGCAGTTGGGAATTTTTTCAAGCTACTTGCTGCTGAGAACAAGCACAGACTGTGGAATTGCTACAGAGGAGGCCAGCCATTAGTAGTTTTGAAAAGGTTCCCCAGGCAGTGCCTGGGTGGCTCAGTTGGTTGGGCCTCTGACTTTGGCTCAGGTCATGATCTCACAGTTCATGGGTTTGAGCCCTGCGTCAGGCTCTGTGCTGACAGCTCAGAGCCTGGAGCCGGCTTCGGATTCTGTGTGTCCCCCTCTCTCTGCCCTTCCCTAACTCACGCTCTGTCTCTCAAAAATAAACAAACATTTAAAAAAAAGTTTCGTGGGTTTCCTTATAGGCCAAGGTGACAGCAGATCTGGACAAAATAATTTTCCTGTTCAAGAGTGAAATACATACTGCACCCCCAATAAGTGAGAATACATTGGTCTTTTCATTTCCTTGCATCATTTTAGTCTCCTCTTATTCATTGCTGTAGTCAAAGGCCTGGTACATATCAGGAACTCATTCATAATTAATGAATAAATGAATGAATGATCAGTAGCCAGCAAAAATATTACAAATATTCATAAGTTACCATAAAGAATTTATGAAAAAGTTACAAATACACATGCAAGGTATTGAGCACACTGTATGTAGTTTGTGGAATTGATAAATCAATTATATGTATACAATGAATTCTATGCAGACACTAAAATAATGTTGTAGGTTATTTTTTAATATACAAAGCTGTCCCTGATGTATTATTGATAAAGAAAGAGCACATTAAAAGCAGCATGATAAAATAATAAATTCATGTGTGTGTTTATGTATCTACATAGAAAAAATGGGGAGGCATAACCACAAATGTGGTTATCTATGGAAGATAAAAATAAGGGTGGTTTTCACTGCCTTCTCATACCTATTCTTTATTTTCTTCAACTCACATTACTTTCATAATAGCAATTTCTCCACATGGTCATTTTTTCCCGAAGTTGGGAAGAGCTCTATCCCACCCCACTCACTGCAGGCGTGTCTTGACTTCAGAACCCTCTCCACCTGTGAATCGAGTCAGGCTAAGCTACAGCAGCGGAGAGGGAGAAGTGCTGATGTTCCACGTCCTTTTCCATACCTCCGCGTCAGTCTCCATTATTTACATTGTTCACCACTACCCCCCACGTGAGTCCCCACTGGAAACTCAAAACTTCTTTTGACTTGGTACATCCAGTTACATCCATAAAACCTATTTCTTCAGGACATCTGCTTCCATATGTTATGGGGCTAGGTTATCCGGTATAACTATTTCTTAATGCAAATTAGTGTAATGCCTCAACATTCACAGGGATAGTTATGTTTTGAGGCAAATATCAAAACACAGTAATTCCTCCAATGTGACAAGACAGTGTTTGGGAACAGGACCATGGTGAGGATCTGATTTCTCTCTGACAATGGGAGAGAAGGCATAGAAGAGGAGAGAAGCAAATACTGCTAATAATGACAGCTGGAAATACTTGGAAGCTTTCTGTGCCGGGTACCACACAAGCACTTTGTAGAACTGAGAAACATAAATAGTATAAACACAATATGTATGTATTATACATACACATTATACATACACATATACATACATATTACTATACCCATTTCATAAATGAGCAAACAGAGGTGGAGGAGTTTAAAACTTGCCCAAGGACAACTATGCCCACGGACATATATCAATAAGAGGCAGAGCTGGGGTCATATCATAAGCAGTCTGGCTTTGGTTTCTGTTCACTGACCAAGTAGACAACAGTGTTTTTTTTTTTTCTGTTCACTGACCAAGTAGACAACAGAAGCTCCATTTAATTCACTCCTCAATACTGATTATGTTAGTTTCCAGGTGGGTAGATATTATGGGGGAATAAAACATCACTAGGGCCTTTTAGGGGCTTATACTGATGTAGCAACTTATTCCAGCCATGGAAGAAGAAAATCAAAATTCTCAGGTATCTTTTATCTTCTAGACTAGTGATTGTCAAAGTGTGGTCCCTTGGACTAGTATCACCTGAGACCTTATTAGAAATGCAAATTCTCGAGCCCCACCCAGACCTACTGGATCAGCATCTCTGGGAGTGGGGTCCTGAGTCCATGATGAACGAACGAGGCCTTCCAGGAGCGAGCCTCTGCTCTAGGTGCCACATCATGTGTTTTATGGGAGTTCCTCAGACTTTCACTATCATCAGTTCATAATTCCAGATGAGGAAACTGAGGCAGAAGGATCTGAATTAAAGCTCCCCAAAAGGCCTGGCCAGTTAAGTGATAAGGCTAGAAATCTTACCAGCATCTGGCAAATCAGCATGAATGGGGCAGAACACATATTTGGACTCTGTCGCTAGTTCGGTGCAACCTTCTTTGTTCACCTGTGGCTGTACTGTGAGAAACACTCTGCAAAGGCATGAGGAACAGGATTTAATGGGAAACTAAGATACACATGGGCACTTATCCTATAATAAGATTCTACTTACGAAAGGATGCTAGAGTGTAATTAGACTCCGGGAGGCCAGGAAAAAAAAAAAAAGAAGAAGAAAAAGAAAGAAAAAGAAAGCTTGACTCTTATTTTAACTGCTTCACAATAATGGCGTGTTGCCGGAGAGTTATTCACACAACAGATGCTGGGAAGATGTGTGCTGATTCTGTGGGTTGCTACAAAACCCCACTGCAACACAGCCTCCAGTCCTCACGCACACAGACATAAGTCCTCCCTAAGCAATGTCTAACGCTTGCAGCAGAACTATAAATCGAAGCTAATGGGAGAAAATGCAACTCCTCCATTCAGACTTTCTGAAAATATTTGCCTGCGATATTTTGTGCAGCAAAGATGGCACACACGTACAAAAGACAGTATTTATTCTGGGTTGGCTCCATTTGGAGAGGCAGATTAGGGAGGGCAATCAAGTACATTTCACTTTTACCTAGTAAATAAGTTAAATGGTCCCTGTGGTTATTCATTAAAACTTTTATGGTATGTTCATCAATTACCAAACAGCTTGAACAAAACAGAGGTAAATTAACTTTCTCAAACCCACATGGCTTGCCAAAAGGAGTGTACTCAAAGCAATTTCATTGGTTTAAAGTTCATCCGAAATACTATTAGCTTGGAGTCCAATTTTGAACTGTCAAGGGGAATATATACAATGGTAATTTCAGATCATTATCATGGCATTCCAATGCAAATGGCCACAATTTAATTCATTATCACTAACATTACATCTTTATTTTGCTACCAACTGGTGACTGACATTTCCAGGACTACAAGAAGCAAATGCTAATTAGGCCATGGTGTACTCTTACCCTTTCTTCTTTCCCTACATTTTCCCATCTTGAGGGAGACATGCTGGAGGCTACTTTTGACCAGCTGCTAGCCTTTGACACTCCTTTCCCCTGCCCTCAGCCAGGTCGCCATCCCTGGGATACAATGAAGCTCCGTCCATGGATGGCCACTTCCGTGCACTGTACGTCTGAAATGGGGCCTACGTCATGCAATGACCCCTTCCTTAAGTTACCCACCCAACCAAATTTAGGAATTCTAAAGCACTCTCCATGGTGACAGAGCATGGGCATTAACATGCACACAAACTGCCATGAAAGTTCAAATTTGCATTTAGACTGGACAAAAGGGAAAGAAAAGGCTTTGCGTGCACTTCCTCCATCATCAGGGTTTCAAAAATTACTAATCTCTGAAATGATGCCAGAAGGGAACCTCTTCCATTCCTCTCATTCATGCTTAGGGAGACTCAATTCATCTCTGAAAGCAAGCCTTTTCACTCTCAACATGAGATGAGAAAGAGTTGTAAAATCTCAAACAGCTCCAGTAAAATGTTTAATGTGTTCAAATGAAAGCAATTAGTAATTGAAGATCCTCAGATCTTTGGGCTACAGATTGAGGGAAAAGATATAAAACATGAATTTTCTTTCCATTTCCCTGATATGACACAATAATTTTGCCTTCAAGCCAATGTCTATATATCTCCAAAAGATCCATGAAAATATCATTTATTCTCTCATTATAATAGACCGTCATTGTGCACCAGGTCCCTAGTAATTGGCTTTGCATCCTCTCTTCTTTAAAACAATCCTACAAGGTATGAATTTGGTTACCAGTGAGGAAGACGAGGCTGGCCGGTACGGATGGTAATGGGAACTGCAGCCAGCCAGCGTGATGGGTACCTTGGGTTGGCTGCCTTCCCTTCACTGTATCACCATCCACTATCTCATTTTCCCTGTGCTTTGTCACCATCACCTTCCTGTGCCCTCTGCATTTCCCAAGTCAACTCTTTTCATTCAAATCCCCGTGTCAGGGTCTGAGCCTAGGGAGCCCAAATTAAGACACCAGAAGGTGGTATGATCCAGGAATTAAAAATTTACATGCCCCATGTGGTGAATGTGGAATGTAGCATGAATAAATAAACTATTCCAGTATTACTAGAGCACAAAATAGAGTAATATTTGACAAGGAGTTTAAAAAAATGGATATACTTGAAATTATTTTCCCTATACTGAAATCCAGCTGGTCTAGAAAGTATTTATCCTTTAAGAGGATTGATACATACATAATTTAATTATGACTTAAGGTTTTGAGCACAGTTACAATTAGGGAGGTATACCTTGCTTGGAATCACACTTTAGAAAGTTGGCATGCAGAAAGTCATTGCGGTACTTACAATGCCTAACACCGGATGTGCCCTCAAAAGCACAAACTTGGGTCCCCCAAAGAACTTACCTCTCAATAACAACCTTCCAAAACTGGTTTTCATCATCCATCATCTACCTAATCATTACTAAATTTTGCCTTAATAACTACATTTCAGACTGAGAGGAAAAAAAAAGAGGAGGGGGTCTCATGTGTTACACATGCTATTGTTCCTCCACTTCTAAAAAAAGTAAGTGTCCTGCTGTAAAAGTATGTGCCCTGGGGCCTGAGACTAATAGGAATTTCAAGGCCTGCTTTATGTTTGCAAGTTAATCTTTCTTTGTCCCCCATCTCAGGCAGCAAATACAATTTCATAATAACACAACTCATCTCTGTGTTTTTGAACTTGGCTTTGGATTGGAGATCATTGTGTCTTTGGCTTCAGATGTCTCACTTTGATGTATTCTATTTCAAAGGGAGAGATAAAACCCAAAGTTCATTCTCACAACGGGACATCCTTTAAAGCCAAAGAGAAATGTTGGTCTTCTTTGTGGCACACAGCAGCCCAGATTCACTTTGAGATCCTCTCTTGAAAGTCCCTGGGCAAGTGCAAAACAGCTCTCAGTGATTTATTCTGTGCCACTATCAGAAGAGAATTGCTATGGCTATCGCCATTACACAAGTGGGCAGACTAAAGTTGTGGTAGTAAAGCAGGGCAAAGACCTCGGGGAAACGGGTTTCCTCATTGCCTCTTCCTAATTACTAGCCATGTAGCTAAGCTCTTCAGCACTAATGGTGTCACTGGGTATAAATAGCATCTCTCTCTCTCTCTCTGTATGTGTGTGTGTGTGTGTATATATATATATATATGTCTTTGGAAGTCTAAATCTAGGCAAGAGGAAGGAGGATCTATTCAAACCCACACTCTTATCTCTCTTTCTCTCTCTCTCTTTCTCCCTCTAGACTCAGGTCCAATTACACAAAGGAAAAAAAAAGTACTTTGTGTATTTCTCTATTAGACATAACACAATTCACTCTCTAAAGCTGTTACCTGTTGGTCCTTCAATCTGCCATTCGATTTGGCTCTTACATTTTCTATAATTTAGAGGAAATCTCTTCCTAAATACATTTCCCCCAGCTTCCACTTCTAATAGATTGCAATTTCCTCAGAGATGCACAAGTTCTTATTTATCTTTGTATCCTCCAGACTTTAAAACAAAATCTGGAATGTATTATTCATCTAATACATGTTTGTTGAATGAATAACTGAAGAAATGACTGAATCACTTACATTTGATCAATTACTCTTGTTTGAATCCTCCTCCTTTCTTTAAGCATGCTTAGCTGTCCTATCTTGCCTCCACCAAAAACAAAAAATAAAAGTGTAATGCTTTTTCACTGTTTACCTCCTGAAGTAATTCATCAGTTTGATAGCATATTCCTTCCTACCCCCTTCCCTAGTGACAGCAATTTTATAACCCACACTATGGAGCAAGTGACTAGCCTTAAAAAGATAAGAAGTGTTATCGCCGATAAAGCTAAATACAGGGACTGTCACTCTACTCCAACTCCAAACCTACGCCCATCTTTTTTGGAGGACGTGTCATTTTAATATTTGATACTGCTTTGGTTCCCACTGGTAGTATCTCAACCAAAGTTTTAATGGTAGCAATGGTGTAAGTGAGCATAACTAGAATCTTGGCTCACTGGTGGGCTAATTTTATTTGTAGAAAATTTGCAAAAATATTTTGAGTGCTAAACCTGCAAGGCACCATACAAACACAATAAAGGTTAAAAAAAAAACAGATAGCAATCTAAAACTCAATAAGCTAAGATTCCAGGAAGAAAATAAAACATGTTGATACCCAGGCTTTATTGTTGAAAATGACTTATCTCTTAAAAGAGTTTCAAAGTAAAGTACTAATGGAAGAGGGGCTTAGACCAGGCTGGTGGATCATGGAAAGCCTCAAAGAGGAGCCGCCAATTTAACAAAGCCTTGAAGGAATGTATCCGTATGTGAATGAATTCAGTGGCATGCTCTCACATAATAAAAAGTTAAAAGCCCTGATTTGTGGCAGTTGACAATTTCCATGTTGTAAATACCCCTACCAAAGCCAGCAACCGGCTCTCAAAATTCCTGAAAAAATTAACGATTAGTTCTCATAAGCCAACTCCAACATACCACTTGCTTGATGAATCTCAACTTTGGCAACTCCATTTGTGAATGTGAATGTTATATATTTAACGGTCCCCATACTGAGGACATGTTATTGCAATGAAGGAAAACCGCTTTAGGGATAAAAACTAGATAAGCTTTGGAATCCTTTTATCTGACCCCAAGAGTCACAGTTATACCCAGGAAAATTATCCCCCATCCCTGAGCAGCTCTGAGTCTTGACAAGGCAAAAATATATTGGCAGCTTTACTTAATCAGAGTATTTCATGAGAAATTTGATCATATGTCGCTATCTTACAATCTAAGAACTCTATTTATAATACTATGGATTTAGGAATACTAAATCTACAGAACTCTTTCTATAAAGATTTTTTTAAGGCAGTCATGAAAGGAAGAAGGAAGTTAAAACATAGGAGGTCTGAGTATTTCTCTATGAAACCCAAGTTGGCTGGAAGTCAGGATTTCTTTGGGCAATTGCCTGATGATGAGAGAGAATTTGGCAAAGGTAACCCAGGCTTCTGGATATCCTTGTGTTTTTGTTTACTGAGCCCAGAGGTTTATTTCTCAAATGAATTCCTTTTTTTTATTGCAATGGTAGTAATCATGAATATCCTCCTGGTAATAGCTCTGTGAAGGTTCCTTGGCAAAACAGGCTATAAATATTGGCCATATGCCACATTTCAATATTTTGGTTTGAAACATAGCAGCCAAAAAGCCCAGGAAACATTTTCAGAAAAGACCTATTGTTCTGGTCCTCAGCTGGAATCCTGGACAACAGGCCTCATGTGTTGTCTCACTGCCATCATCCTGGGCACAAGTAGAAGATACTTCATCCATCACACTGCTTGATGTCCAACCCCCAAAATGTGCAAAGATCTATAAACAGTAGTCCTTCATTGGGTGAGAAAGTAGACTACTAGAACACCCAAATCCCTCATCAATCTCTAATTCCATGAATCTAAAAGTCATTCAGTTCTGAGAAAGCTACACTATAAAGATGGAAAGTGGGCAAACTGAAGTGTGGCTTCTAGACATGAATTGGTCACTAACATATGAAAGTGGACTGCCCAACTTCTATATTTCCTTCCAAATCTACAAATCTGGACATCTACAGTCAAGAGAGATCTAAATTTTTCTTTTAGCATCAGACTCTATCCAAAAGACTGATAAACCACCTTCATTGAAAACCATTCAAGAAACACTGATTTTCTTCCATACGCTACCTACTAAATCTGACATTAGGGAATAAAGAATTAAAGAAAAAGGATCTCTGCATTAAGTTGCTCACACCTGGGTAGGAAAATCACAACAGCAAAGAAAACTAAAATACATTAATACAGAGCTCTCTCCTCCATTCCCTCCAATGACCTACAGTCTCCCTATGGTCGTTAGAATTAGAAAATGAACAGGACATTTTAAGATACATCAGGACAGCCTAGCCACCCCTTAGGTTTGGCCTCCACAGTTGAGCCCGTCATGCTAAACAATACAGGGTTGTCAAACCACACTGGAGGTTTTCATCTCAGCCTACCTGATCTTCATTGATTCACCAAGGTGCCCTCAGTGCTATCCCTATAACCACTACAGACAGAATCCAATATTCCCAACTCTGCCGCATACTAACTTTGAGATGTGGTCCAATATGAATGAGAATACGTCAGCTTTCCCATCTGCCTGAGGGCAGTATATTTTATTCCTCATGCCAGGCTCAAAGGCAATATCCAAAATGAGGCCAGGTGAGAAATGTGACCAATTATTACTTTGAGTATTATGTTATATATGCATGTATAACAGAGGCCCTCTGCTGATTTTTACCTGTTCCATAATATTTGTACAAGGCAGGGCTGGGCAAATGCATTAAACAGAAAGTACTGTAGTCCTTCTCACTGGGTCTCCAAAATATTCAGGAATATTATGATACTATCTTTAATTTTTCCTTTATTTCTTTCTTATCAAGGCTTCTGTCTCTAATTCTGGTTATTAATCATACTACAATCTTCTCTGCCCTCTCCTTGTCTCAAATTATGAATGTCACTATCTTCCAACAAATTTGTCCTAATTACTGTTAAAAAGGTTTATTCAGGGGGTGGTGGCTGGGTGGCTCAATCACTTAATCATCCAGCTTTGCTCTTGATTTTGGGTGAGGTTATGATCTCACAGTTCATGGGATCAAACCCTGAATCAGGCTCTGTGCTGACAGTGATGAGCCTGCTTGGAATTCTCACTCTCCCTCTTTCTCTCCCTCCCCTATTGGTTCTCTCTCTCTCTCTCTCTCTCTCTCTCTCTCTCTCTCTCTCTCAAAATACATAAATAAACTTATTTTAAAAAAGGTTTATTCAGGTATCTATGGGAACAGAGAAAAAAGGATCCAAATCTGGCCGAGTCAGGCGAGGTGTCAAGGAAGGTTTTTAGGAAACAGTGACAACCCTTGAGTTAGTTTTGAAATACAAGTGATCACTAGAGAGGAAACAAAAGAAGGGTCCCAGTGTTATACAAAGGCACCTAGACTGGAGAGCTCAGGCTGTCTACTTGGCACTTCTCAGTGAAGAATGCAATATGCAAGCATGTCAGGGGGGAGCTGGCAGCAGTTGAAAGCTAAATATGAAAGAGTCTTGAACACTATGCTAAGATATCAGAACTTTACCTAGAAAGCAAGAGTCAGTCCCTGAAGGATTTGATGCAGGGAGACTGAATGATCAGATCTACACTCAGAGTCACACTGAAAGTGGCACTGGGAGGGAATAGAGGAGCACAGACTGAAAGGGAGGAACCACAGACCAGACCAGGCAGCCAGCCCTACTATTCACCAACATCTTGCAATTTGAGAGTAACCAACACTCATGAAATGACACATAAATTACCATATATCCTGGGCCAAGTCTGAATGGGGGTGGGTAGGTGGGGAAAAGTGAAAGACAGTAAAGTGTGATTGGCAAAAACTTGCCATCTATTACCCTGCTGATTGGCTCTCTGTGTTTTGCTAGTTTTACGGACATTTCCCATTTGAGAATAAATCTAAGCCATGAGTCATCCCTCAATATCAGAGGGCAAGGAAAACAAACATAGGCCAAAGACCTCATTTGAATTGTTTATTTTTCTTAACTAACTAAGGATTATAGCCATGGGCTCTTCACTAACTTATAGGAAAGAAAATACAATAAGTAGACAGGTGAAGACTATTCCTTGAAGAGGTTCTGTGAACACAATCTAAAGCAAAGAGTGCTGTGGAGACATTTAATATGCATACCTATGTGCATATGTAATTAGAATAATGTTATCTGCTTCCAGGACTAAAGGCAAATTTCTGAAGCTCCCTCCCACGGTTCAGATTACAGACTACCATGAAGGCCCCTCAACATGGGAGAGGGTCTTGTATAAAGGGGAGAAGGCTTTAGTATTTAAGGAATGTAATGTACGTATATGAGTGCTCAATATGTACTCTTAGGTAGTTAAAAAGCTACCGAAATATACAATAATTATAAATATTAATGACATGTATGTCCTGATTTTCTAAATTACCTAATGATGAGTGTTTACTATGTGCCAGGCATTGAGATAAGTGCTTTCCACTCGTTATATCATTTAATATTTAAAGTAGGTACTATTACAACGATTGTTGTACAGATGAGGAAACTAGAAGGTAGAGGAATTGTTGAAAGGCATCTTTGTTAACTGGAAAATAACAAAACATGGATTTGAATCCAGGTCTCTATGATGCCAGAAGCCATTCTGTTAACTGCTGCTTCACACTGCCTTATCATAGGGGAAGCTTTATAGTCTGGATCCTCCTAACTTGCCATTCATCTCCTTATGCAAACTTTCTCCCCTCAAATAGGTCACACATTATATTCCTTGACACTTGGATCCAAAAAAATTTCTTTCTAGAGTTCTTTGCTCCTTCTTCATTTATCTGGTGATCCTCCCTCAGATTCAGTTCAGGTATCATTAATCCCGAAACAGGAGTTCTTTACAAAACCAGTGAAACACATAACCTAATTAATTAACCAAATTATTCCCTCCTCCACTTCTCATAGCATGAGTTAAATCATGGTTGGCATCAAGTCTAGGACATCTGAATAAACATGTATGGGTATAGAAATTAAATTTTTATATTGATTAGCATAATAAAAATACTAACAGGTATCCTAGCCATACTGCTAAAATTAAAAATTTACAAGGAGTTTACAGCTGAAAAATGTACTTCAAGAGTTTCATAGTTGTAGTCTGATGATTCAGAAATGTAAAAATCCACTGAAAAACCAAAGAATGAAATTATCAAAATCATTCTTCTACAGGAAACACTGGATTTATTGTACAATGTCCTTCAAAATCTGGAGATAACCATTTGAGTTTGCTGTATAAAGATGTAATGATCATTCATATGTTCTCAAGAATTGGTCAAAAAACATACCAGGAGATCCAAATACACTCAGACTGAAATGAGAACTGGAGATATTCTTCTCAAATCCCACTTTAAGAAAGAACTTGTTGCCTGGATACAAACACTGTGTTTAGCTGGCAGTCTCCAGCTTTCAGATTCATCAAAGCCAGAAAAGTTCTAGGGTCAAGGTCTTACTCTTCGGGGAGCATCCCCCCTGGCAATGCCTGAGCAAAACAGTGGCATAATGGTCTAGCCATTCCTAATTTCTGCTCTAGATCTGTCTCCATGTAACTCCCCAATACACTTTTTGTCTTATTTCCCAGAGAATGCAACCTGTAAATATTACACAAACACACATGTGTGTGCGCACACCATACACACACACACACACACACACACACACACACACACACACAACCAGTAGACAGGAATGCCAAGATAGAAATCCAGGCTCTCACAACACAATTGCTCTAGGGGGTTGAGAAACATTTTGAGAGTATCTCTCTTTGTAAAACCCTGCCCCACTCTAGACTCTAAAAAATAATGGAAATGTATTCTTCATTCTTTGCTCTCCTCCCCTCCACACAAGAGGCTACTTTTCTTGTCCTCATCATAGCTAGGGGTACAGATAAAAATATTTCACTTTGAAGTACCGTCCTGTGATGTGTTTAATTACTTTACCCTCAGATTCCTTGTGTGTATTTAGAAAACAAAACTAAACTTAACTAAACTAATGCCCAGTTCATGTAATAATATACCAAAACCTAGGCTGCCATCTAGTCTGCACTTAACACAAATTAGTTCCACTTTTTCCTTGAAGAATTACTGTCATATCATCACTTAATACTCAAATATTTCTATTAATAATAATTTTCATAGTATTAAAGTTATCCTATTCTGAACCTCTTTCTCAGCTCTATATCTCTAATCTACGTTGATAATACCTGTGATTTATACAATTCATTAATGAAATTGACATAAGCAGATGCGATCTAATTTGCAGATCAGAGCCCAATCCTGACTACTCACAAAAACCTCCCAGCATTTCTCTCTATCCCCTAGCTGCTGGGCATTCAAAGTGATCCTTGAGCAGAAAGATGACTCTGCTTCTGCCCCAGGACAGCTCTTGTGTGTTCTGCAAAGAACACAGTGTAATCCTGTTGAAGTAGTGGGGTTATAAGCCTCCACTTACCTATTCACTTATTTCCTTTCATTTGTTTGCTCCTCATTGCCATTCATTCAACAAAAGATTTCTGAGACTCTGGGGCCCCTGGCTGGCTCAGTGAGTAGAGCATGTAGCTCTTGATCTTGAGGTTGTGAGTTTGAACCCCACAGTGGGTGTAGAAACTACTTAAAAATAAAATCTTCAAAAAAATTTCTCAGGGGCACCTGGGTGGCTCAGTCGGTTGAGCATCTGACTTTAGCTTGGGTCATGATCTCACGGTTCATGGGTTCGAGCCCCGTGTCGGGCTCTGTGCTGACAGCTGGGAGCCTGGAGCCTGCTTTGGATTCTGTCTCCCTCTTTCTCTGCCCCACCCCCACTTGCACTCTCTCTCTCTCAAAAATAAAAAAAAATGTAAAAAACAAATTTAAAAAAATTCTGACTCTAGACATGCCAGGGTAAGTGGTAATTCAGAATTTTTAAGGAGAATCCCTGCCTGCTGTGAGTTCACACTTGACAGATGATGACGAAGGTATTATTCTCCATTGTTGAACTAAGGAGAACTATTTTTTTTTACATTTATTTATTTTTGAGAGACAGAGAGAGAGAGAGAGCATGAATATGGGAGGGGCAGAGAGAGAAGGAGATGCAGAATCAGAAGCAGACTCCAGGCTCTGAGCAAGCTGTGAGCACAGAGACTGATGCAAAGTTTGAACCCACCAACCTTGACTTAAGCCAAAGTATGATGTCCAACCAAATGAGCCACCCAAGTGCCCCGAGAACTATTTCTTTTTGAATCAAGCAATCCTAAAATTTGTATGAAACCACAAAAGACCCCGAATAGCCAAAGTAATATTGAAGAAGAAAACCAAAGCAGGAGGCATCATAATCTCAGACTTTAGCCTCTACTACAAAGCTATAATCATCAAGACAGTATGCTATTGGCACAAAAGCAAACACTCAGATCAATGGAATAGAATAGAGACTGACAATTGGACCCACAAATGTATAGCCAACTAATCTTTGACAAAGCAGTAAAGAATATCCAATGGAAAAAAGATAGTCTCTTTAACAAATGGTGCTGGGAGAACTGGACAGCAACATGCAGACTAATGAAACTAGACCACTTTCTTTTTTTTTTTTATTTTTTTTCAACATTTATTTATTTTTGGGACAGAGAGAGACAGAGCATGAACGGGGGAGGGGCAGAGAGAGAGGGAGACACAGAATCGGAAACAGGCTCCAGGCTCTGAGCCATCAGCCCAGAGCCTGACGCGGGGCTCGAACTCACGGACCGCGAGATCGTGACCTGGCTGAAGTCGGACGCTTAACTGACTGCGCCACCCAGGCGCCCCTAGACCACTTTCTTACACCATCCACAAAAATAAACTCAAAATGGATGAAGGCCCTGAATGTGAGACAGGAAACCATCAAAAACCCTAGAGGAGAAAGCAGGAAAAAACCTCTCTGATCGCAGCCACAGCAATTTCTTACTCAACACATCTCCAAAGGCAAGGGAATTAAAAGCAAAAATGAACTATTGGGACCTCATCAAGATAAAAAGCTTCTGCACTGCAAAGGAAACAATAATCAACAAACTAAAAGGTAACCAACGAAATGGGAAAAGATATTTGCAAATGACATATCAAAGGGATAGTATCCAAAATCTATAAAAAACTCACCAAACTCCACACCCCAAAAAACAAATAATCCAGTGAAGAAATGAGCAAAAGACATGAATAAACACTTTTCTGAAGAAGACATCCAGATGGCCAACAGGCACATGAAAAGATGCTCAACGTCACTCCTCCTCGGGGAAATACAAATCAAAACCACAGAGATACCACCTCACGCTGGTCAGAGTGGCTAAAATGAACAAATCAGGAGACCTTAGATGCTGGAGAGGATGTGGAGAAACGGGAACCGTCTTGCACTGTCGGAGGGAATACAAACTGGTGCAGCCGCTCTGGAAAACAGTGTGGAGGTTCCTCAAAAAATTAAAAATAGATCTACCCAATGATCCAGGAATAGCACTGCTAGGAATCTACCCAAGAGATACAGGAGTGCTGATGCATAGGGGTGTTTGTACCCCAATGTTTATAGCAGTACTTTCAATAATAGCCAGGGATTGGAGGGAAGATGGCAGTGTAGGAGGACGCTGGGCTCACCGCGTGTTCTGCTGATCACTTAGATTCCACCTACACCTGCCTAAATAACCCAGAAAACCGCCAGAGGATTAGCAGAAAGGAGTCTCCGGAGCCAAGTGTAGACGAGAGGCCCACGGAAGAGGGTAGGAAGAGCGGAGAGGCGGTGCACACTCCACGGACTGGGGGAGAGAGCCAGAGTGGAGGGGCGGCCTGCCGGCCAACCAGAGCCCCCGAGTCTGGCTTGCAAAAGTGGAGGGGCCGGATGGAGAGTGTTCCGACAGCAAGCGCGACTTAGCATCTGGGAAGTCATAAGTTAACAGCTCTGCTCGGAAAGCGGGAAGGCTGGAGGACAAAGGGAGGGAGAGCTGCTGAGCCCCCTGACGACAGAGCTCTGTTTGGCAGGGAACAAAGGCACTCGCCTGCGCCATCTCCCTCGCCCATCCCCCAGCCAAAATCCCAAAGGGAACCAGTTCCTGCCAGGGAACTTGCTTGCTCCGCACAAACACCCAATGCTGTGCTTCTGCGGAGCCAACCCTATGGCAGCGGGTCTGACTCCCTCCAGCTGCCACACGGCCCCTCCTGAAGTGGATCACCTAAGGAGAAGCAAGCTAAGCCTGCCCCTCCTGCCCCCATGCACCTTGCCTACCCACCCCAGCTAATACACCAGATCCCCTGCACCACAAGCCTGGCAGTGTGCAAGGAGCCCAGACGGGCCACGCCACCCCACAGTGAATCCCGCCCCCAGGAGAGGGGAAGAGAAAACACACACCAGTCTGACTGTGGCCCCAGTGGTGGGCTGGGGGCAGACATCAGGTCTGACTGCGGCTCCGCCCACCAACTCCAGTTATACACCACAGTACATGGGAAGTGCCCTGCAGGTCCGAGGCACCACTCCAGGGACTATCCAAAATGACCAAACGGAAGAATTCCCCTCAGAAGAATCTCCAGGAAATAACAATAGCTAATGAACTTATCAAAAAGGATTTAAATAATATAACAGAAAGTGAATTTAGAATAATAGTCATAAAATTAATCGCTGGGCTTGAAAACAGTATAGAGGACAGCAGAGAATCTCTTGCTACAGAGATCGAGGGACTAAGGAACAGTCACGAGGAGCTGAAAAACGCTTTAAACGAAATGCATAACAAAATGGAAACCACCACAGCTCGGCTTGAAGAGGCAGAAGAGAATAGGTGAACTAGAAGATAAAGTTATGGAAAAAGCGGAAGCTGAGAAAAAGAGAGATAAAAAAATCCAGGAGTATGAGGGGAAAATTAGAGAACTAAGTGATACACTAAAAAGAAATAATATACGCATAATTGGTATCCCAGAGGAGGAAGAGAGAGGGAGAGGTGCTGAAGGGGTACTTGAAGAAATAATAGCTGTGAACTTCCCTGAACTGGGGAAGGAAAAAGGCATTGAAATCCAAGAGGCACAGAGAACTCCCTTCAGACGTAACTTGAATCGATCTTCTGCACGACATATCATAGTGAAACTGGCAAAATACAAGGATAAAGAGAAAATTCTGAAAGCAGCAAGGGGTAAACGTGCCCTCACATATAAAGGGAGACCTATAAGACTCGTGACTGATCTCTCTTTTGAAACTTGGCAGGCCAGAAAGGATTGGCACGAGATCTTTAATGTGCTGAACAGGAAAAATATGCAGCCGAGAATCCTTTATCCAGCAAGTCTGTCATTTAGAATAGAAGGAGAGATTAAGGTCTTCCCAAACAAACAAAAACTGAAGGAATTTGTCACCACTAAACCAGCCCTACAAGAGATCCTAAGGGGGATCCTATGAGACAAAGTACCAGAGACATCACTACAAGCATAAAACATACAGACATCACAATGACTCTAAACCCATATCTTTCTATAATAACACTGAATGTAAATGGATTAAATGCACCAACCAAAAGACATAGGGTATCAGAATGAATAAAAAAACAAGACCCATCTATTTGCTGTCTACAAGAGACTCATTTTAGATCTGAGGATACCTTTAGATTGAGAGTGAGGGGATGGAGAACTATTTATCATGCTACTGGAAGCCAAAAGAAAGCTGGAGTAGCCATACTTATATCAGACAAACCAGGCTTTAAATTAAAGGCTGTAACAAGAGATGAAGAAGGGCATTATATAATAATTACAGGGTCTATCCATCAGGAAGAGCTAACAATTATAAATGTCTATGCACCAAACCGGAGCCCCCAAATATATAAAACAATTACTCATAAACATAAGCAACCGTATTGATAAGAATGTGGTAATTGCAGGGGACTTTAACACTCCACTTACAGAAATGGATAGATCATCTAGACACATGGTCAATAAAGAAACAAGGGCCCTGAATGACACATTGGATCAGATGCACTTGACAGATATATTTAGAACTCTGCATCCCAAAGCAACAGAATATACTTTCTTCTTGAATGCACAGGGAACATTCTCCAAGATAGATCATATGCTGGGTCACAAAACAGCCTTCCATAAGTTTACAAGAATTGAATTTATACCATGCATACTTTCAGACCACAATGCTATGAAGCTTGAAATCAACCACAGGAAAAAGTCTGGAAAACCTCCAAAGGCATGGAGGTTAAAGAACACCCTACTAACGAATGAGTGGGTCAACCAGGCAATTAGAGAAGAAATTAAAAAATATATGGAAACAAACGAAAATGAAAATACAACAATCCAAATGCTTTGGGACGCAGCGAAGGCAGTCCTGAGAGGAAAATACATTGCAATCCAGGCCTATCTCAAGAAACAAGAAAAATCCCAAATACAAAATCTAACAGCACACCTAAAGGAACTAGAAGCAGAACAGCAAAGGCAGCCTAAACCCAGCAGAAGAAGAGAAATAATAAAGATCAGAGCAGAAATAAACAATATAGAATCTAAAAAAACTGTAGAGCAGATCAATGAAACCAAGAGTTGGTTTTTTGAAAAAATAAACAAAATTGACAAACCTCTAGCCAGGCTTCTCAAAAAGAAAAGGGAGATGACCCAAATAGATAAAATCATGAATGAAAATGGAATTATTACAACCAATCCCTCAGAGATACAAACGATTATCAGGGAATACTATGAAAAATTATATGCCAACAAATTGGACAACCTGGAAAAAATGGACAAATTCCTAAACACCCACACTCTTCCAAAACTCAATCAGGAGGACATAGAAAGCTTGAACAGACCCATAACCAGCGAAGAAATTGAATCAGTTATCAAAAATCTCCCAACAAATAAGAGTCCAGGACCAGATGGCTTCCCAGGGGAGTTCTACCAGACGTTTAAAGCAGAGATAATACCTATCCTTCTCTAGCTATTCCAAGAAATAGAAAGGGAAGGAAAACGTCCAGACTCACTCTATGAAGCCAGTATTACTTTGATTCCTAAACCCGACAGAGACCCAGTCAAAAAAGAGAACTACAGGCCAATATCCCTGATGAATATGGATGCAAAAATTCTCAATAAGATACTAGCAAATCGAATTCAACAGCATATAAAAAGAATTATTCACCATGATCAAGTGGGATTCATTCCTGGGATGCAGGGCTGGTTCAACATTCGCAAATCAATCAACATGATACATCACATTAATAAAAGAAAAGATAAGAACCATATGATCCTGTCAATCGATGCAGAAAAGGCCTTTGACAAAATTCAGCACCATTTCTTAATAAAAACCCTTGAGAAAGTTGGGATAGAAGGAACATACTTAAACATCATAAAAGCCATTTATGAAAAGCCCACAGCTAACATCATCCTCAACGGGGAAAAACTGAGAGCTTTTTCCCTGAGATCAGGAACACGACAGGGATGCCCACTCTCACCGCTGTTGTTTAACATAGTGTTGGAAGTGCTAGCATCAGCAATCAGACAACAAAAGGAAATCAAAGGCATCAAAATTGGCAAAGATGAAGTCAAGCTTTCGCTTTTTGCAGATGACATGATATTATACATGGAAAATCCAATAGACTCCACCAAAAGTCTGCTAGAACTGATACATGAATTCAGCAAAGTTGCAGGATACAAAATCAATGTACAGAAATCACTTGCATTCTTATACACTAACAATGAGGCAAGAGAAAGACAAATAAAGAAACTGACTCCATTCACAATTGCACCAAGAAGCATAAAATACCTAGGAATAAATCTAACCAAAGATGTAAAAGATCTGTATGCTGAAAACTATAGAAAGCTTATGAAGGTAATTGAAGAAGATATAAAGAAATGGAAAGACATTCCCTGCTCATGGATTGGAAGAATAAATATTGTCAAAATGTCAATACTACCCAAAGCTATCTACCCATTCAATGCAATCCCAATCAAAATTACACCAGCATTCTTCTCGAAACTAGAACAAGCAATCCTAAAATTCATATGGAACTACAAAAGGCCCCGAATAGCCAAAGTAATTTTGAAGAAGACCAAAGCAGGAGGCATCACAATCCCAGACTTTAGCCTCTACTACAAAGCTGTCATCATCAAGACAGCATGGTATTGGCACAAAAACAGACACATAGACCAATGGAATAGAATAGAAACCTCAGAACTAGACCCACAAACGTATGGCCAACTAATCTTTGACAAAGCACAAAAGAACATCCAATGAAAAAAAGACAATCTCTTTAATAAATGGTGGTGGGAGAACTGGACAGCAACATGCAGAAGGTTGAAACTAGACCACTTTCTCACACCATTCACAAAAATAAACTCAAAATGGATAAAGGACCTGAATGTGAGACAGGAAACCATCAAAACCCTAGAGGAGAAAGCAGGAAACGACCTCTCTGACCTCAGCCGTAGCAATCTCTTACTCGACACATCCCCAAAGGCAAGGGAATTACAAGCAAAAATGAACTACTGGGACCTTATGAAGATAAAAAGCTTCTGCACAGCAAAGGAAACAACCAACAAAACTAAAGGGCAACCAACGGAATGGGAAAAGATATTTGCAAATGACATATCAGACAAAGGGCTAGTATCCAAAATCTATAAAGAGCTCACCAAACTCCACACCCGAAAAACAAATAACCCAGTGAAGAAATGGGCAGAAAACATGAATAGACACTTCTCTAAAGAAGACATCCGGATGGCCAACAGGCACATGAAAAGATGCTCAACGTTGCTCCTCATCAGGGAAATACAAATCAAAACCACACTGAGATATCACCTCACGCCAGTCAGAGTGGCCAAAATGAACAAATCAGGAGACTATAGATGCTGGCGAGGATGTGGAGAAACAGGAACCCTCTTGCACTGTTGGTGGGAATGCAAACTGGTGCATCCACTCTGGAAAGCAGTGTGGAGGTTCCTCAGAAAATTAAAAATAGACCTACCCTATGACCCAGCAATAGCACTGCTAGGAATTTACCCAAGGGATACAGGAGTACTGATGCATAGGGGCACTTGTACCCCAATGTTTATAGCTGCACTCTCAACAATAGCCAAATTATGGAAAGAGCCTCAATGTCCATCAACTGATGAATGGATAAAGAAATTGTGTTTTATATACACAATGGAGTACTACATGGCAATGAGAAAGAATGAAATATGGCCCTTTGTAGCAACGTGGATGGAACTGGAGAGTGTGATGCTAAGTGAAATAAGCCATACAGAGAAAGACAGATACCATTGGTTTCACTCTTATGTGGATCCTGAGAAACTTAACAGAAACCCATGGAGGAGGGGAAGGAAAAAAAAAGAGGTTAGAGTGGGAGAGAGCCAAAGCATAAGAGAGTCTTAAAAACTGAGAACACACTGAGGGTTGATGGGGGGTGGGAGGGAGGGGAGGGTGGGTGATGGGTATTGAGGAGGGCACCTTTTGGGATGAGCACTGGGTGTTGTATGGAAACCAATTTGACAATAAATTTCATATACTGAAAAAAAAATAATAGCCAAATTATGGAAAGAGCCTAAATGTCCATCAACTGATGAATGGATAAAGAAGATGTGGTTTATATACAATGGAATACTACTTGTCAATGAGAAAGAATGAAATCTGGCCATTTGTAGCAACATGGATGGAACTGAAGGGTATTAGGCTAAGTGAAATAAGTCAGGAAGAGAAAGACAGATACCATATGCTTTCACTCATACGTGGATCCTAAGAAACTTAACAGAAGACCATGGGAGAGGGGAAGGTGGGGGAAAGTTGCAGAGAGTGAAGGAGGCAAATCATAAGAGACTTATAAATACTGAGAACAAACTGAAGGTAATGGGGGGGGTGGGGAGAGGGGAAAGTGGGTGATGGGTATTGAGTAGGGTACCTGTTAGGATGAGCACTGGGTGTTGTATGGAAACCAATTTTACAATAAATTATACTTAATGTAAAAAATAAATAAATAAAATACTTTATGTCAAAAAAATAAATGAAATTATTTGCATTTCATTTCTTTTATAAATAAATAAATAAATAAATAAATAAATAAATAAATAAATAAATAAATATGTTCCCAGTGTCCTCTCACATGCTGTATTTTAAAACTTTGCTAAGAAAGAAAGAAAGAAAGAAAGAAAGAAAGAAAGAAAGAAAGAAAGAAAGAAAGAAAGAAAGAAAGAAAGAAAGAAAGAAAGAAAGAAAAAAGAAAGCCTTTGCTCTACTGAAAATTTGGTATTTAAACAATGAACAAAATTGAAACCACCAAACAACATAAGAAAAAGGAAGTTTGCCCCTCTACTCACCTCTTATCCTTGCTCCTCAGTTATAGTTACTGAAAGAAGTTGGTATATGCCTGTCAATAAATGTGTGTATATATGTGCAAAAACATGGGCCCATTTACCTTTTACACACTCAAGAATATATTACAAGTGTCCTTTTGTAATATCTGTTTTGTATTAATCTATTAATATATATCCTATTGTATTAATAGATGTTTTCCTAATTTAATTGTACAGCAACATTTTGAGCTAGATTTTATTTCTCATCTCCATCCCCCAAACCTCTCCTCCCACTCAACTTGACACTTTCGTCTATAATAGTTTTTCCTCTGTATTAACCTTCTATTCCCCTTTGGCCAAAGAATCAAGTAATCATTACCTTAGGGGTAATTTTGGCAGAGAAAGAGAAAGAATATCAAATAGTCATCTGTGCTGTGTCCTTAGATTTTTCTTTTTAAAAACTGTGTCTGAAGTTCAACTTCTGTTTCTAGATTTTTCACTTCAATTGTACTCTTGGGGCAAGAAATCATAATGTCATCTCTCACAAGTACCTCATGATGACTTTCAGAGTGGTACAATTTGTCAAAAGGGCAAATTTGTATCCCCTGCTGACTCTCCACCTTTGCCCTGGCCACATTCCCACAATCCCTGTTCTGAGGGACACAGACATCGTCAGTCCTGAGCTGGCCAATTCATGCTACATCTTAAAATCTTTGCTTGTCCTTATTTCAGCTCCCTGAAAATAAGGCTTGTCCTCTAATGGAGCGCAGCAAAGAGTTTATAGTCCTAACCTCAGCTGTAGCTCCACCTCCTTATCAACAAATAAAACAAAATGAGAAATAATGAAGAGAAAAGAACCTCTTTTCTTTTCTTTCCTGGGCCTTGGGAGCTGTGCAGAGCCATTAAATTAAAAAAAAAAAAAAGTGGAAGTGTTACTTTTAACTCTGGAAATACTATTCACCTTTCAACACACAGACTCTGTCCTTGAACTTCAAAACTATGTCCTGCCTAAAAGACCAAAGGGTTTCTAAGGTAGACCTGGCCTCATGGTTCCTGAGCACTTTTCCTGTCGATTTACCATTCTCCTCTTTACATTTTTTTCTGTGTGATCTAAAGAAAGGATTGAACTAAAAGATAAGGAGCCCTTATAATAGATATTCAGAGGCATTTAAGAGGGAAACCCTCTGACACAGATCTGACATTCTCTCTCCATTTATACAATTGAGGAAACAAAGTATGTAAAGGTAAGAAGGATACATCAAGCTTGGTTTCCAGCCTGCCCACCAGGGGGATAAAACTCAGGCTTTCTAGTTAGTTACAGACATGTTAGTGTCTTCTTTTTTGGTTATTAGCATTCAGGTATATAGTAAGCTTACTGGAGACAAGATCAGACCATGTAACACATAGAGTTTTGTGAATAATTGATATCCTGGATATTAAATAAAAGATCATTACTAAACTAATGCAATAAAAACACTACCATTACTAGCCCCCCCCCCAAATATATCTAAACAAAGAAGTATAATGGATGTTACCCGGCACCAGAAATGTAGTAGTTAACATAATTGAGGCCTGAAAACTACAGATGCACTATTGGTAGAATAATTGTAGATTGATGAATGGTAATTAACTACCCCTTTAAATCAAGGCATTCTAACAGTTGACTAACTATAGACACATCGCACTAGAATGTCGTGCAGAATATATATTCTATTCGCCATGCCTGATGAAAATCCTAATAACCAAAAATGTTTGAAGAGTTCTTAGACGTCCTTGGGGAATTCTGAGAATTTACCAGGTGACATTGTTCTGACACATCCACATCCCAGCTTAGCTAAACCTGTAATTCTATTTATCTACATAAAATACAGTTATACAAAAGTATGTTATAAATACAAATACAACTTTATAACAATTATATTGATTGACTCTGTTCAGCACTGATAACACCTCTAGTACTTACGAGCTTTACGCTGTTACAAGTTAATCATACACACTGTGGCCTACTCATCTATAAAATGGAGATGTCAGGGGCACCAGTCACTTAAGCATCTGGCTCTTGATTTCAGCTCAGGTCATGATCTCACAGTTCGTGGGATTGAGCCCTGCATCAGGCTCTGTGCTGACAGCATGGAGCCTACTTAGAATTCTTTCTTTTCTTCTTCCTCCACCCCTCCCCTGTTCTCTCTCTCTCTCAAAATTAAAAAATAAACTTTAAATACATACATATATGTGTGTGTGTGTGTGTGTGTGTGTGTGTGTGTGTGTGTGTGTGTATAATGGAGATGTTAGTTTCTACCTTTCAGACTTGGATTGAATGATGCTGTACTCTGGGCAATCAGACTTGCTATCTGGTACTCTCCAGCTCCATTCCATTTATGTGGAAGGAAGACCTTGTGAGGTTCTTCCACATGACCAGTGTCATCATTAGCTCTGCAACAAGACACACAGTTATAAACTCTTCGAAGTTTAAACTTTGAATGAGCAGGTAAGGAGAGACAGTCCTATCTTCCACAATCACTATTAGCATAACCCATAATTATGGTATCAAACTATGGTACTCTTGTGCAACACTCTTGCATTGTATTCACCTTGAAAACTATGCTAGTGGAAAGTGTAACCAAAAGATCTGGAATATAAATCTTTGATGCACACTAGCCTTGTGACCCAGAACAGTGATTTTTTTTTCTTACCTTCAATCTCCAATTATAGTAATAAGTGACGTTATCTGCCTAGCGTAATGCCTGGGACAGGACAGGTGTTCACTTATGAAAATAAAAGGCAAAACACTAACCCTTTCAATTCCACATTGCCACAGTGCTTTAAATGTGTTGTCTTATCTTGCCTTCACAACAACCTTATGGGGTAGGCATGATCGCTTCCTGATTCATACAATAGGGATACTGAGGCTCAGAGAGGTTGAGTAATTTCCCCCAAGATCACGACAAAGGAGATTAAACTACACAGATTAAAAAAAATTTTTTTTGAATGTTTATTCATTTTTGAGAGAGACAGAGCGTGAGCGGGGGAGGGACAGAGAGAGAGGGAGACACAGAATCTGAAGTAGGCTCCAGGCTCTGAGCTGTCAGCACAGAGCCGGACATGGGGCTAAAACTCACAAACTGAGAGATCATGACCTGAGCTGCAGTTGGACGCTTAACCAAATGAGCCATCTAGATGCCCCTAAACTATGTAGATTTAAACTTCAGCTCCAATAACTCCAAAATCTGAGCTTTTATCTACCATCATATACTTCTGTGGCTTACCTAATGAAAGAAATAAAATGAGCTCTCTCTCTACACAATAAGGCTTTTGTGTATATATTTTGTGTACATATATATATGTAAATATATATATCTTTTATTAAGGAGAACTTCATAAATGAAAGGCATTATTATTATTACATGTCTGTGGGGACAAAAATATGAAAGCCTTTGGTGAGGGAGGTGAATTCCTACATTCTCTACAAAGTGTTGGATCTGCCAAGGCACCTGGGTGGCTAAGTAAGTTAAGTGTCCGACTCTTGATTTCGACTCAGGTCATGATGGTTCATGAAATTGACCCCGCTTGGGGCTCTGCACTGACAGCACAGAGCCTGCTTGTGACTGTCTCTCCCTCTGTCTCTGCCCCTCCCCACTGTGCGTGCTCGCTCTCTCTCTCTCTCTCTCTCAAAAATAAGTATTTAAAAAAACAAAACAAAACAAAAAAGAAGTGTTGGATCAGCCTAAAACTCCTTAAGTTTTGGAAAAGGGTAACTTTTTGAGTCCCTGTCTGCTCCAATTTTTGAATGCAAAAATAAAGATAGTACATACTTCTCTGTCCCTTTAAACATCTCATACTATTTTCTTATAAGACTTAGGGAACAATTATATGACCTATGTTATATATACTTTTTAATATTTAATCCTCATAGTTAAATTCAATATACTTCAATTAAAAATTAATTGAGCCTTTATTATTTAGCATTTGTGGTGTTATTTGTCCAAGACACACTAAATGACGAGTCATGTGCCTGCCCTCATGGAGTATCCATATTATAGATTAAAAACCCCTCGCAGCAAAGCTTCAAGGTGGTATTATCAACTTACACATGAAACCAAAGCTAGAAACTTGTTTTTATAATCATAGGACTGAAATATGTTGATATTAACTTTCAAAAACATTTGATTCCAATATGATTTTCACTACATACCCCTGTCTCATCAAGCTATTGGTTTGGAACAAAAGCAGGTAAGAGAATTTGGGGAGATGGCAGAGGGGCAAAAAAGAGTAAAGTAAAGCAGAAAATCTTTTATTGCAAGGCATCCTGAGCTCAGAAACACTGACTGTATGACCGATGGGTCATTTCTATTTGATGTCAGATGGAGGTGTTTAAATTCTCAGTTTCAAGATTGATTGAAAATCAGATCATATCATACTGTCTGCCCAATCTCAACTTTCAGCTATTAGTCTCCTCTTTAACTTTTTTTTTTTTAAACTTTCTCCTGCAACAAAAGAAAAGATCTATTCTCTTATTCTTCAAATTTCAATAGTTCTCTTTGGGGGATCGTAAGCAATTGACAGAAGAAACAAATGCATTTTTTTATAATGCACTTTCCTCTTAAAATGTGTGCTCTGTTGAGCAGTTCAGGACAAATCATAATACTGTCATCTCTCAAATATTTAACCAAAGCATTCGAGGAATTATTTTCAATGTTTTCCCAGATTACACAATTTCAGAAAACACTTACAAAAACTATGACTAGATAGTAAAAAACAGTAAATTTACTGACCACTTTTATCTATCTCCAGGGAAAGGACTCTAAGAAAAGTCCTTCATTTTTCCATTTTAGAAAATAACTATTTTATATGGCACTTGCCTTCACTCTAATTTTATACTGTCTTTTTATTGGTGATACTCGCATCTTTTATTTGACTCCTCTCACAATTTCATCTTTACCCTGTTTTAACAATATGTGGGTGATGGGCAGTTTGCAGGGTGGGGGTGGGGTTCTTCCCTATTTCAGAAGTTTTATTCCATGTATTGGGAGCTCCTCTGGCTTCTTTCCTCTTACAACTGACTGGGTCCTTCTCTTGTGGATAAAGAGGACACACATGACTAGAGTTTGGAAGGATAAACTATGTGTGCATAATTTATCCCCTTGCTCCATTCTCTCTTCCTTCTGGGTTCAAGCTCTCTGCAGAAATCATATATTGTACTTTGCCCTTATGGGGTTGGGGTTTGTCCCAGAAAAGTGTTGTGTGGGACTGGGTGATAAATTTATTTAATTTTCACTATTTGAAGGCCATTCTTCCCAGAGATAGTAGCTATATTCTTTAATATCAGCATGTATTCATATTAAAGATGATATTTTTGTGCCTATCTATCTTATTTCTTCATCTTATATAATTAATTTGGTGCCAAGCTATAATGGGGAAGAGCATTTCTATTTATTAGACCACTCATAAAACCTAAACAGAGAAAAACAGGCAGGAAGCATTCAGAAACAAAAAAAGGAGAATTTCCCCTTTGTATAAGCATCAAAATTCCAGAAAGAGTCCTATAGAAAAGGAAAATAGAGTTCATTAATCCCATCAGAAAAAACAAAAGAGCAAACATTTATTCCACTCTATTTTGTTTTGAGTTTCTTATTTTTATTTTTATTTTATTTTAGGGAGAGAGAGCACTAGTGGGAGAGATGGGCTGAGGGGAAGAGAGATAGAGAGAAAGAGAGAGAGAGAGAGAGAGAGAGAGAGAGAGAGAGAGAGAGAGAGAGAGAATCCCAAGCAAGCTCCACACTCAGCGTAGAGCCCAACTTGGGGCAATCTCCCATGACCCTGGGATCATGACCTATCAAGAGGCAGACACAACTGACTGAGCCACCCAGGTCATCCCCAAAAATTGGGTTTCTAATGGTATGAGGCTGAGGATAGGGACTAGGAGAATAAAAGTATAACAAGCTAAAGGAAAAAAAGATTATTTAAGTCCAAATTAGGGAGAAAACTGTTCAAAGTTGTCAGTAGATCACAATTGACAAGCAATGGTACAATAAATAAGAACATTTGCTCTGAAGCCATAACTCAAATCCTGGCTCTGCCACCAACTGTTTGGTCTTGGGCTTTTCATATTGCCTTTCTGAGCTTTAAGTTCCTCTCTTGGATAAACCATAGTATCCATTATATAGAGTAACTGAGAAAGTTTATTGAAGTAAATGCACTGAAACATCATGCATGAACATATTTAAATGTTGGATAGCATCACCATTATATAAAGTAAGATGGGTTTGTTAGCAGTTATGTATCGAAAGCAGACGACTGATTGCTTTGGGCTTTCTTATCATTTGGATATGATAAATCCATAGCCAAAACCAAGAGGGAACTCAGTACATAAGACATATCAAAAAATATGGCCACAATGTTATAATTCCAATTTTTTAATGAAGTGATTATGTGTGAATTAAGACATTGTTTTATAAAATGTGGTGATATTTGGGGACACCTGTGTGGCTTAGTCAGTTAAGCGTCTGACTCTCGGTTTTGGCTCAGGTCATGATCTCACAGTTCATGAGTTCAAGCCCTGCATCAATCTCTGTGCTGACGGTGCAGAGCCTGCTTGAGATTCTCTCCCTTGCCCTCTCTCTGCCCCTCCCCCACTCACGCTGTCTCTGTCTCTCTCAAAATAAGTAAACTTTTAAAAACATATTTCACATCCCTAGGACTTTATCTGTCTTTTCCACATCTGCCTGAAAACTCTTTTCACATTGCAATCTTCTAGATAAGACCAAGTCCCAAAAACCATGTATTTTCTGAAGCCTGACCCACTATCATTAGGGATTAAATTAGAAATTACTAAAGAAAACACAAATCAGAAAATAATAAGGACAACATGCATTAAAGAAGACTATCACATGTATCATCTTCAAATTTTTTCTTTTAATTCCTCCTTAGATTGGTTTGATACCATCATCGGCAGTATCCTTCTCCATAAATGATAGCAACTTTAGTGAATGCATTTCATAAAGACTTTGAAGCTAAAGTCTGACTGGAAAGCCAAATATGTGAAACATGTCATGCATGCTATTATCCATTTAGACAAGACCAAAAACATGCACTGGAAATGTCCAGGTTATGAAATAAATAAAACATTTTTTTTACTTTTCTAAAGTATATAGATTATTATAATACTGGGTATGTCTGTTCTTCTCTCATGTTCCTTCTTTCTGGCAGTAATTCTTCAGGTCTAAAGACCTATCTAACAAGTATAAAGGCACAATCTCCCTCAACAGACATGCAAGATAAGCGCTTCATCCACCAACTCTGAGAAGATCCTTTAACTCCCAGTAGAAACCCTTCTAAGTAATTGTTAGACCCTAAAAATGCTTGAGAAAGCAAGTCATACTGAGAAAAGAAATTGGAGTAAATGACTTTATTTATTACACAACCAGGTAGGTAGCTAATGACTTTGACTAATTCCTGTATTTTGGGAGGCTCAGATCCCTAGACACTCAAAGATCCTCTAATACAGAGGAATTTTAACTAGGGGTCTGTAGATCCATAGAGAGTTGATAGATGAGCTTCAGATGAGCTATTATTGTTTCACATAATGTTTGATATTTTATATGTGTTTGCATGGTTTCCTTTATGAATGTTTCCAGGAATATTTTGTCGGCAATTTGGCACATATTTCAAAATTAAACAAATGAATATAAAAATAAATAAAAAGGCTAAGTACCACTGAATTATAAGCTCACTGACCCCACTGTTACTAAGATCACTAGCTGTAAGTGATGAGGTCCTGCAAAATATTAAAAAACCCAAATTATTTCATAAATTATAGGAGATTAACTTCAGAATCACTGGTAGGAGAATTAATACTGAAAAACAAATACCTATGGTATTGATTTTTATCTATAAATAAAAACTACTAACTATAAATAAAAACTTTCTATGTTCATGAAAGTCCCCTGTTCTATCTACAAGGTGAGTTGAAAGTATTTAACATAATTCCAAAACAGAATCACATGTTTCTCTTGATTCCATCAAGTAACTGGCTATGATTGAAAAATCAAATAGCAGCTACTATACACATCTTTGAATTATGGCTATAAATCCTGACAGCTAAGAATCTGAAGTGTCTCAACTATGGATTGCAGAATTGCCATGTAAGTTCCTCCCATAGGTTTAAGGATTTGCTTGGGATAAAGGGAGAGTGAAATTTTCTGATATTCCAAGAATCTAAACTTGTAAAGGTAACTTTCTTCTCCCCTAGAAAAGCAGCATCTGGCATAACCACTGCTCTAAGCTTCAATGAGAAGAGAATTAAAAAGGAAGTGAGTTTCAAATACCCAGATTCTGGTTGTAACAGCCATAACCACTTATTACATACTCTACTTTGCTTCCATAAATAACACTTCATGTAAAACATCAGGACTGTGCTTGGCATGGAGAACACAACCAATATCCAATAAATAGTAGCTTTTCTTGTCAATGATCTGTCATTCTCAAAATAATTCTATTGACTACAATATCCTCATAGCTAAAGAAACTGCAATTTAGAAATCTTGGGTAACTTTAATTAAAGCACAAAGCAAAAAAAAAAAAAAATTGCTATGCACCTAGACTGAAAGACAAGTTGCTTTAAGAAGAGAAGTGAAGACTAAGGTTTGAACACAGGAAGTTGGAGAAGGTGTTGGTCTTCTAGATGTGGGTATTGAGTAGATGTTCAGGCCTGGAATTTAGGAAATTAGGCTGGAGACAAAGACTTAGGAAATAGTTGCATGCAGGATGTGGTGAAAGTAAAGGAAATGGTTAAAATCTAAAAAGGAGAATGGGGAGAAGATCACCAGTAACAGAGTATCAGCAGATATCAACATTTAAAAATGCTGGCAGCAGAGTATCTCATAAACTAGTTAAAGTAAGAAAAAAATCATAGAGGTGGGAGGGGGAAAAAGTGAACCTAGTATCAGAGATGCCAAAGGAAGTAATAGTTTCAAGAAGGAAATTCAACAGCATCCAATGCTACAGAAAAGTCCACTAAAAGAGAAATGGAGTCCCTTGAAGTTGGCAAACAGAAGATCATGCTCCAGACCAGTTCTAGTGGAATGGCTGTGAGGAAAAGCATATTGCAGTAGATTTAAAGTTTATGTATTTATCTTGAGATAAAGAGAGAGAGAGAACAAGCAGGAAAGGGCTGAGAGAAAGAGAGAGAGACAGACCGCCCATCACAAGCAGGATCTGCACTTTCAGCACAGAGGCTGATGCAGGGCTCAAACTCACAAATCATGAGACTATGACCCGAGCTGAAATCAAGAGTTGGATGCTTAACCAAGTGAGTCACTCAGAGCCCCCACACTGTAGTAAATTTAAATGAAAAATAGACAATGAAGTTGAGAATATTTTTTGTAGGAAGAGTTTGCTAATGACAGAAAAGAGAGAGATTGGGGGAGGGAGAGAGGATAGATGGCGAAAAAAACCCTCTCTGGTCTTATTTTTCTCTCATGCAAGAGGAGAAATGGACTGCAGTATATTGACAGGCTGTGGAGGAGAGGCAGATGAGAGAGAAAATTAAAAGGGCAATTTCCTTTATGAGATACAAGAGATGAGTTCAACAGCATGGGAAGACAGATTAGCCTCTGTCCAGAGATAAAGGGCTTTTGATCTGAGCTGGAAAGTGAGGCTGCAGAAACATAAATGTCCACAACATGGTAGTGGGCATGTTCATGCCTTGTAGCTTCCATTTCTGAGAAGGAAGAAGCCAGAACAATGGCTGAGAGTACTATTCTAGAATAGCCAATCAGAAGGAAGCAATCAAAGCTTGGAACAGATGCTTTGGGACATATGGGAGGTACATGACCAGAGATATATGAAAGATTGTTGAATAGCCCTTAGGTACATCTGAAGATAAAGTAAACCTGAAAAACTGAGTAATTCCTTCTCAAAGCATAGCAATCAGTGTGTAAGAATTGAAAAGGCAGAGAGGTGTCAGACTGGTTATGTAAGGCTCAAAACTGTCCTGAAGGAAAGCATTATCATTTCTTTACACATGAAGAGACTGATGCCTTACCAAAGTAATGTAGATAGCAATAGGCAAAGTTGAGTTCTGATCTCGTGTCCTCTGCTATGTCCACACTCCCTGCATGGGTGGTCATCCACGACATTAACCTGCACCAGTGTTTTTCAATAAGTATGCTCAGCTTGCATGGAAGACAAATATTTACCTTGAACAAGGGCTTTTAATACTTAAATGTTTCCAGGAAAAAAGCTGGCTCTAAGGACAATGGAAATGTCATGTACGTTATAAGGTTTGTCTGTGTGTGTCTATGCATGTGTGTATATGTGTTTGTGTGTGTATGTGTGTTTGTGTGTGTCTATGTCTGCATATGTGTTTAAATTCTTTTCTGTAAAATGTATCCAACATAGTGGACCCTGCTTTACCTTCAACCAGAGGCTCCTTTTGTTAGATTTTATGGGGCACTAGCCATTTCCTTTTATTTACAAAGAATAAAGAATAAAATATCTTTGAATTTTAACCATCATTTTGTGGTTAAATCCCAACCTAATGGATTATGAGAACTTTGTCTCTCAAACCCCATCATTTTAAGATGATCTAAAAACTGTCGTTTAATTAGGGGAAAAAAAAGATATTGTAATATACTTTTTAAGAGGAAGTTTTTAAAGTGATGACTTCTTCAAAAATCAGGTTTTTAGGGGCGGCTGTGTGGCTCAGTTGGTTAAGCATCTGGCTCTTCATTTTGGCTCAGGTCATGGTCTCACAATTTGTGAGTTTGAGCCCCATGACATGCTCTGCACTACCAGAGAGAATTCTCTCTCCCCCCCACCCTCTGCCCCTTCTGCACTCATATTCTCCCTCTCTCTCTCTCTCTCTCTCTCTCTCTCTCTCTCTCTCTCTCTCTCTCTCAAAATAAACAAACTTTAAAAAAAGAAACTTTAAAAAAATCAGATTTTTAGCTGATGTATTATTGGCTATAATGGCCTCTGACATGCACAGGATTCATGTATTAGTCAAGATAAGGGATGTCTGCTATTAAAGTAAACAATCCCCCAATCTCAGTGGCTGAAGTTAATTTGTTGCCCACACAACAGGGAGTAGCTCTCCTGGTAGCTCTTCTCCAATGGTGATGGGGGGACCCAGGTTCTTCCTGTGTACCATGCATTACACGTGGTCTCCACAGTTGCTAAAGAATGGAACAAAATAGCATGGAAGCATGAATATCATATGCATGAGTTTATGACCAAGTCTATGAGAGGAATGCAGTCCTTGTTCCCCTCCATTTTGTTGGTCAGAACATAGTCATAGACCCCAATATAAATTGCCAGGGAGCCTTGGAAATACATCATTCTGTATGCTCAGGAGAATAAATAAGATTGATGAGCATCTAGTTAATCTCATCCACAAGTAGACTACTAGACATGGTAAACATGAGCAAATTTAAAGCTACACAAATATCTAACATTTCTGGATGATTATGTGTACTAAAAAATGAATGATTTTCAATGACATCTCTCTTACTTACAAATTATCACCTTCTATCTCTTTCAACATGGCCAGACTGAACAATAAAAAAAAAAGAGGCTAAAAGAAAATGAATTTACTGAGAATCAAAGTGAGGATACAAAATATCAGAAAGGTTAATGAAATATTCAAGACTATTAAGAAAAAGAACTGATTTTCTGGATATGTCTCCTTTGGCAAGGGGAACAAAAGCAAAATTAAACTATTGGGGCTACACCAAGATAAAAAAAATTTTTGCACAGTGAAGGAAACTACCAACAAAACAAAAAGAAAATTACTGAATGGAAGAAGATATTTGCAAATTAAATATCCAATAAAGGGGTAATATTCAAAATATATAAAGCATATATACAACTTAACACACACACACACACACACACACACACACACACACACAATAGTCCAATTAAAAATGGAGACATGAATAGACGTCTCTACAAAGAAGAAATACAGATGGCCAACAGACATATGAAAAGATGCTCAACATCACTAAGCAACATGGTGCAATTGTAAATGGGATAAGTTCCTTGATTTCTCTTTCTGTTGCTTCATGATTGGTGTATAGAAATGCAACTGTGCAATTTCTGCGCATTGATTTTATATCCTGTGACTTTGCTGAATTTCTGGATCAGTTCTAGCAGTTTTGGGTGGAATATTTGGGTTTTCTATATAGAATATCACGTTGTCTGCAAAAAGTGAAAGTTCAACTTCCTCCTTGCCAGAGAGGATGCATTTTATTCCTTTGTGTTGTCTTATTACTGAGGCTAGGACTTCCAATACTATGTTGAATAACAGTGGCAAGAGTGGACATCCCTGTGTTATTCCTGACCGTAAGGGGAAAGCTCTCAGTTTTTCTCCATTGAGGATGATATTAGCATTGGGTCTTTCATATATGGCTTTTATGATCTTGAAGTATGATCCTTCTATCATCCTTACTTTCTTGAGGGCTTTTATAAGGAAAGGATGCTGTATTTTGTCAAATGCTTTCTCTGCATCTATTAAGAGGATCATGTGGTTCTTGTCCTTTATTTCATTGATGTGATATATCACATTGATTGTTTTGTGGATATTGAACCAGCTCTGCATCCCAGGTATAAATCTCATTTGATCATGGTGAATAATTCTATTAGTGTATTGTTGGATCTGGTTGGATAGTATCTTGAGAATTTTTGCATCCATGTTCATCAGAGAAATTGGTCTGTATTTGCCCTTTTTAGTGGGGTCTTTGTCTGGTTTTGGAATCAAGGAAATGCTGGCCTCATAGAATGAGTATGGAAGTTTTCATTCCATTTCTATTTTTGGGGACAGGTTCAAAAGAATAGGTGTCAACTCTTCTTTAAAGGCTTGGTAGAATTCCCCTGGAAATCCATCTGTCCCTGGACTCTTGTTTTTTGGCAGATTTTTGATTACTAATTTGATTTCTTTACTGGTTATGGGTCTGTTCAAACTTTCTATTTCTTCCTGTTTCAGTTTTGGTAGTGTATGTGTTTCTAGGAATTTGTCCAATTCTTCCAGATTGCCCAACTAATTGGCATACAATTGCTCATAAATTTCTCTTATTATTATTTGTATTTCTGCAGTGTTGTTTGTGATCTCTCCTCTTTCATTCTTGATTTTATTTATTTGGGTCCCTTCCTTTTTCTTTTTGACCAAACTGGCTAGTGGTTTCTCAGTTTTGCTAATTCTTTCAAAGAACCAGCTTCTGGTTTCATTGATCTGTTCTACTGGGTTTGGGGCTTTTTTGGTTTTTGGGTTTTTTGGTTGTTGTTTTTTTTTTTTGTTTTTTGTTTTTTTTTGAAAGCACTGATTTCTGCTCTAAACTTTATTATTTCCCATTTTCTCTGATTTGGGGTTTTGTTTGCTGCTCTTTTTCCAGTTCTTTAAGGTATAAAGTTAGGTTGTGTATCTGAGATTTTTCTGCCTTCTTTAGGAAGGCCTGGACTGCTATGCTTCCCTCTTATGACCACCTTTGCGGCATCTCAGAGGTTTGGGGCTGTGGTGTTATCATTTTCATTGGCTTCCATGTACTTTCTAATTTTAACTTCTTGGTTAACCCATTCATTCTTTAGTAGGATGTTCTTTAGTCTCCAAGTATTTGTTGTCTTTCCAAATTTTTTCTTGTGGTTGATTTTAAGTTTCATAGTGTTGTGGTGAAAATATGCACAGTATGATCTCGATCTTTTTGTATTTGTTGAAGGCTGATTTGTGTTCCAGTATGTGATCTATTTTGGAGAATGTTCCATGTGCACTCAAGAAGGATGTGTATCCCACTGCTTTAGGATGAAATGCTCTGATTGTATCTGTTAAGTCCATCTGGTCCAGTGTGTCATTTAAAGTCATTGTTTCCTTATTGATTTTTTGCTTAGATTATCTATCCATTGTTGTAAGTGGGATGTTGAAGTCCCCTACTATTATGGTATTATTATCAATGAGTTTCTTTATGTATGTGATTAATTGATTTATATATTTGGGTTATTCCACATTGGGGGCATAAATGTTTACAATTGTTTGACCTTCTTGGTGGATAGACCCCTTAATTATGATATAATACCCTTCTTCATCTCTTGTTACAATCTTTATTTTAAAATCTAGATTGTCTGATATAAGTATGGCTACTCTGGCTTTCTTTCAGTGACCATTAGCATGATAGATGGTTCTCCATCTCCTCACTTTCAATTTGAGGGTGACTTTAGGTCTAAAGTGGGTCTCTTGTAAACAGCATACAGACAGATCTTGTTTTCTTATCCATTCTGTTATGCTATGTCTTTTGATTGGAGTGTTTAGTCCAGTAACATTTACAGTGAGTACTGAAAAATATGAACATATTGCTATTGTGTTGCCTATAGAGTTGGAACTTCTGATACTGTTCTCTGGTCCTTTCTAGTCTTTGTTGTTTTTGATCTGTTTTGTTTTGTTTTGTCTTTTCTCCCCTCAGAGAGTCCCCCTTAAAAGTTCTTTTAGTGCTGGTTTAGTGGTTACAAAACCCTTTAGTTTTTGTTTGTCTGGGAAACTCTTTATCTCTCCTTCTATTTTGAAAGACAGCCTTGCTGGATAAAGAATTCTTGGCTGCATATTTTTCTGATTCAGCATATTGAATATATCCTGCCACTCTTTTCTGGCCTACAAACTTTCTGTGGATAGGTCTGCTACACACCTGATTGGTCTTCCCTTATAGGTTAAGGACTTTTTCTTTCCCTTGCTGCTTTCATAATTCTTTCCTTATCTGTGTATTTTGTGAATTTGACTATGATATGCCTTGTTGATGGTCAATTTTTGTTTAATCTAATTGGAGTTCTCTGTACTTCCTGGAATTTTATCTCTGTGTCCTTCCCCAGATTAGGAATGTTTTCTGCTATGATTTGCACACATTAAACTTCTACCCCTTTTTCTCTGTCTTCATCTTCTGGAACCCCTATGATTCAGATGTTATTCCTTGTTAATGAGTCATTGAGTTCTCTAATTCTTATATCATGCTCTTTTGCCTTAGTTTCCCTCTTTTTTTGGTTTCATTATTCTCCATAAGTTTGTCTTCTGTATCACTGATTCTTTGTTCTGCTTCATCCATCCTTGCTGCCATGGCATCCATTCAAGATTGCAACTCAGTTATTGCATTTTTAATTTTGTTCTGACTAGCTTTTAATTCTTTTATCTCTGCAAAAAGGGATTCTATGCTTTTTTTTCAACCCCTGCTAGTATTCTTATTATCATGACTCTAAATTCTAGTTCAGACATCTTGCTTACATCTGTGTTAATTAAGTCCCTGGCTGTCATTTCTTCTTGTTCTTTCTTTTGGTGTGAATTCCTTTATTTTGTCATTTCGGAGGAAGAAAAAGAATTACTGCCGAGTTCTGTGGCTCAAGTTATGCAGACTATTATGTTAGTCCTCAAATCAATTTTCTAGGTGTACAAAATGGTTTGGTGCTGATGTAGCTGCATTTTAGGGACCAAAGGAGCAGGGAAATTCCACACTATTCCACCATCTTGGCCCATCCCCACTAAGCAATAGGGAAGTGCCCATTAAAATGCAAATTAAAACCACAAGATGTCACTTCATACCTGGCAAAATGGCTAAAATAAACACAAGAAAAACAAGTGTTGATGAGGATGTGAAGAAAAAGGACTCTTGTGCACTGTTGATAATGCAAGCTGGTACAGCCCCTGTAGAAAACATTATGGAGGGTCCTCAAAAATTAAAAATAGAACTACCATATGATCCAGTAATTCCCCTACTGGGTATTTACCCCCCAAAAAAATGAAAACTCTAATTTGGAAAGGTATATGCACTCTATGTTTATTGTAGCATTATTTACAATAGCCAAGACATGATGGAAGCAACCCAAATGCCCATCAACAGATGAATGGATAAAGATGTGATGATAATATGATATGTATATACAATGGAATACTACTCAGCCATAAAGGGAATGCAATCTTGCTATTTGCAACAACATAAATGGATCTAGAGGGTAAATGTTAAATGTAATAAGTGAGAGAAAGATGGATACCATGTGATTTCATTCATATGTGGAATTTAAGAACAAAACAAAGAAAAAGAAGAGAAAAAAACAGACTCTTAAATATAGAAAACAAACTGGTGGTTGCCGGGGGGGTTAGGTGGGGACGATAGGTGAAATAGGTAAAGGGGGATTAAGAATATACTTATCATGATGAGCACTGAGTAATATATAGAATTGTGAATCATTGTATTGTACACCTAAAACTAATGTAACACTGTATGTTAATTATACTTGAATTTAAAAAAAGAAAAGAAAAGAAAAGAAATAAGCAGAGCATAGATTCTCCCAATGCCTTTAGGAATCCAACAGCTTTACATGGAATCACAAGTATTAGAATGATTTCTCATGTTTAATTATCACCCACATTTGAAGGTTTACTTTAAGGAGTATTAGCACTTTCTTAGAGCTTTCACATATACTGTCCTCTATGTCCAGAATGTTCTTTGCTTAGCTGCATCTCATTCATCAAGTCCCAACTTAAACAAAGCTTCCATAGAGAGGGGTCCTTTTTCAACCCTGTTTAAATGCCTGTCTCACTTTATTTTCCCCCAGCATCTGTTTTGCATATTTACTATCAATATGCAATTTAAAACTGAGAAAGTACCAAAAAGGGGAATATCATGTATTCTCTACCTTGGTAAAAGTCAGGATGATGCCAATATCAGTCTTTCACTCCTTTACACCCAGGAATTCCCATAGGGGCTAGCATTTTGTAGTTGCTTGATAAATAAATGAATTAATGAATATATTGACAGGTTTAATACACAGTATTTCACAACAAATGTACTATAATTACCAATTAGTAAATAAAGGCCTAGAAAAGTAATGTAACTTGGCTGAAGTACACACCTAGTAAATGATGAATTTCTTAATTTGAAGCCCAGGATTTTCTGCTACATAACATGGACTAGAATATTCATTCTGGTGTTCATTACCTATTTACAAGAGTGTGCTAAATGAGGAGTCTTGGATCACTAATATGTTTGTTTATCAGCAGTAAATATGCCCAAGACAGAGATAGTTCTGTGTCCTACTTCAACCTTGCATTAATGCTAAAATTACAAATACAATTTGATCTTTAAATTTCCTTTTAATTCCATGTGACAATTTTTGGAAACACAATTTATCTGGCACATGGCTTGCTGTCACACATCAGACTAGGTTCCTTAGGTATCTTTGTAAATCCTTACAGTAGCCTTTGTGATAATTTTAAAGATGAAGAAACTAAGCCTCAAAGAATCTAACTGTGACATTTGAAAATGTACAAGTATGGTGGAGCTTAGATTCAAACTCGGTTCTGCATCCAGAAACCATGATTTTACGGTAAAGAAACACAGATTGTCTTTGGATCCAGGCAACCATCGCTGATACTCACAAAGATGAAGATTTTGATTGTATTTGGTGATTTAAGTCTGACATGACACACACTATTATTACCTGCATTCACTACACTCCCACACTCACCACCTCCCAAATTTTGACATGCCTGAGGACAAATATTCTTTGAAGGCAGTGAAAGATTTATTTTCCATTTCATCTTTTGATATTCCTTCTCAGAAAACTTCTATTTGTGTTAAAACTATTAGATAAGCACAGGTAGGTGTGTGTGTTTCGATAGGTTTGTGTGGTGTTCATGAGCATATTTAACTCTTAAAGTTTAAAAGAATACACATCTTTCTGTTCCAAATATCATGAACCCAACTTTTAAAAGAAACAAAGAAAAACAGAAACACTGTCCATTTTCCTCTTGCATTTGGAGTTATATGTCAGAAAGGTGCCTTAGCAACAAATGCATCATTCTTGTGACCAAGAACCTGAAAACCATGAGGAATTATAAGTCACAAGACTGCAGCTCATGTCCCAAGGAAAAGGGTTTGTGGAGTTGCCCAAGTACTTTTACTCAATGGCCTCTTCTTTATAGCAGCAGCTTCTCTTGTAAAGTGATTATATACAAACACCACAGAAGTGAGACTCAGGATAAAGTGAATTAAAATAACTGAGGGGACTGTGGTCATAAAACCGCTTTTGTGTGTTTTTATTACATATTGAAAACAGATTAAAAGGGACTCATTGCAATGACTACAACTATAGTATCTTAAGTACAAATATTTTAAATCCTTCATTTTAGAGAACACTTGTATTATATTTTTAGGGTGAAACATCTAATGTATCTTTGCTTACCCATATGTTACTAGAAATCATTTATTACATTTATTTATTAAACTATTATTTCATTAGCACCTAGTTCATAGAGTTCCTCTCTAAGTGTTATGCTTGAGGTGGGCTCTAAGAATAAAATAAAGTTTCCGCTTTGAGGATTTCACTACTTAATGGCACAAGAACAGGCACAAGAATGGATCATTGTTATTTTTTTAAATAGAAACCACTTTAAGCTAAATTAAGACAACATAGTGTAGCACTGTGTGTTAATCTTGGATCTGGCATTTACTTCAATGTGACCTTGGGCAAGCAATTAAAACTTGCTGTGGCTCTGAAGTATCCTCCACAGGATAGGCAAAAGGTATTTTCCATTGATGTTAGGCTTCGTTACCCGACTGCTTTGGGTAAAGGGCCATTAGGAATCATAACATGAGCAAAGGCTTTATATGAGCTGTGTGCCTGGCTTGGCCTCTCTCACTTCTGCCATCTGTTCCGAAGACAACATGTCTCAGGTGGTTCCAGACCCAAGGTGAATGAACAAAAAGGTAGAATAGATCTGAACCCCACACATACCCTGGAACCAAGCTCAGCAGAGCATCAGGAGATATGCAGATTCTTAAACAACAAAATATATGCTTATGCCATGAGCCACTGAGATCTTGGGGTTGGTTGTTACCCATCCGAAGATGATGAATACATTATCAATCACTCTAAGGGGAAAAAAAAGGTATTTTCAAATGAATAGAGGAGATTGGCTCTCTTTTCTTTCTATTAGCTTTCTGATGCTTGCATGTTTAGAAAGTGACATTTTTATAGCCTTTACTTAATACCAGTGTAAGATCTTACTTATGCTGAGATGCCTAAAATATGAAATTCACCATGTGCAAGGTAGATCATTACCTAGAACACCCAAAATTGCCACAGCAAATTTAGGAGAGAATATTCCAAAGAAACTTTCGAAAATCTACACTTGGATCATTAATATCTTATAAATAAATTTGAGTCCAACGTGGGGACTATTGGAGATGAAGATCTTTATGTGAATGTGGGTGTTGGATTAATTAATTGCCTCTATGGAGCTCTTCCTTGCTTATTTGAAATATTTTCATAAAATCAGAAAGAAACAGATAAAGCACCAGTACTGATCCCTCTGGAGAAGGCTATCTGCCTGGAAATAATGATTTGTGTTTGTTGGTTTAAAATTTTTACATTTTGAAACCTAATATTACTGAAAGGTCCTTGGCATATGGCAGTCAAAAACCAGGGACATTGTGTCCTTTATCTATCCCTCAGTTTCACTGCCTTCCTCCTCATGTTATCCATGCACATAATAAAACATTAGGAGAATTTTTAAAAAGGAGAGAGAGTGAGAGAGATTAAATATCCCAAAAGGTCAAAAATCAATGATCCTTTTACAGATGGGACTCTTGGGAAACCTTCATACTTTGCTTTTAGCCAGGGTTTCAGACTGCTTCTTGAATACTTGGTTTTTGATTATATAAATCAATAATTTCTTCAAGGGAGGTCCTCTAGGGACCAAGGGATGCTACCTTTGAAATATCAAATAATCTCTGCCAGTGCAGGAAGGGATTCTAAGCATATTCTGTGGTTACGCATTGCTATGTAACAGGCAAGAATTAAATTTCAAGAATAATGATTTTCACTTTCAGACACACAACCTCCTCCAGGTTGGCAAGCGGGTGGGAAATGGGAGCCCTTACATACTGCTGGTGGAAGGAAACCTTGATATTCTCTTAGCATACAATGTGAAAATTCAAACCATGAATGAAGAAAAAACAAACTACATACACTTCAACCATTGGTAACCTAAGCAAATTATCTTTGGTGTAGTGAAAAATGGAATCTTATGAGCCTTCATTGCAATATCACTTACTTGGAAATAATCAAAAGTCCAACCATGGTAGATGGACTAAATTATCTGTACAAATTCATAAATCAGAAGACTACATTCCAAATGATTTTTGCAGAAACTATTGATACTGACTGGCATTTAAGAAACAATAACATAGCCAGCTTCAAAATATGTTACCCAACATGCACATAACAATCCCCTTTTTAAAAAGTATAATCAAACATGATAGGGGTGAGTAAAATGGAAAAAAATATTAACAGAGGTTATCTCTGGGTGTGGGATTATGAATGATTTTCATTTCCTGCCTTGTGTTCTTATTTTGTTTCTCATCAAATGTTCTAAAATGAATATGCATATATTCATAATTAGATAGTATAATAAATGCTACTTTAAAAAAAATCCCTAAAGAAAGGTTTCTAAACCTCATCACTATTGACATTGGGGGCTGGATGTTTCTTTGTTGTAAGGGATAACCTGTATACTGTAGGATGTTTAGCATCATCTCTGTCCTCGACTCACACTATGCGTCAGTAGAACATTGCCACACAAATACACAGTTGTGACATCCAGAAATGTCACCAAACATCACCAAATATCCACTGGGAGAGGGGAGCAGAATCACTCCATATTGAGAAATCACTATGTTAAAGTAGCCATGTAGGCATGAAATTCAGAAGTCCTTAAAGGTTGAATCTAAAATAAAGAACTGTTACTAATGATAATTTCTCATGTTCTTATTTGGTATCTAACAAAAGGCAGAAGGTAAGGTAGGAAGTGAGGAATTATGCAGTTCATTTAGTTCTGTCTCCTAGCTGATAGTGAGATGGAGTTAGACCTCAACAGGTGAAAACCAGCCTTGATAGCTCCAGTTTTCTACCTATTCGCTCACTGTTGTACTGCAGAGACCATGTGATAGTGTAAGGCCTCGCAAAGATACTCCTATAGGGCAGTGAGGCCTGAGGATGTGGGGCTGAAGAGCCCTAGCACCTGAACAACCAAGCCCTTCTCCTTAAGTGTTTTAATTACCTATAAAATGCAGCTCCTATGTCCCAGGGAGTTAAGGTGACTTGTCCAATATTACACAGCTAGATCTGAATTCTGACTCTAACTTATCAAGACGATTTAACCATATCAAGCTATCTCCTCAACTTCCTTCTCCTCATATGAAAAACATGTATATGACATGGTAAGATACCCATTGCACAGGAGTGCTATGAGATGTACACAATCAAGTGCACAGAACACTTTCTGGAAAACTTCAAAGCACTGAAGAAATACCAGGAGGTATTCTGAATAATGTCACTATTTTCACTCTGTGATAGAGGTATTTCTAAATACTGCTAAAGCTGGGAAAATACATAGAACTTGATTGCCTATATAGAATTAAGAAGTTGGGTAAGAGAACAGTTTTTAGTGAGTGCCAGCCATTGTTCTGGATAAATTTACATGTGTTGTTTAAAGAATTGTTAGTGTCAAATGTCCAAAATGAACACCTTTTCCTTAGTGGTATCTTTGCAAATAAATGAGAATGTGGGGAAATGTGTGTTAGGAACCTAGAAACTGAAAGACACAGGAATTATACTAGCTAACAGTGGTGGTGGGAGGCTGAGGTTCTAAAACTAGACATCATTATGAGACACTTCCATTATTACTTCCTTTCTGCTCTAGAAATCTATTAATATAATAAGTTTGACCAATCAAGATGTGTCATTATCCAATTAAATTATAGTTATAATATCACCTTGCATTCTAAGTCTTTAGATCGGTGCTTTGTGCCCTTCACAGTGTTTCTACATCCTTAAAACAGTACTGTGAAGTACTCAGGGCAATCTGGTTGCCAGAATTTCAGTGCTTATTCATGATAGACACATATCAGGGAAACATTCCTCTGACATCTATACCCTTCTGCACTACATTTCCCTCTGCAATTGCCATTGGCCAGGAAAGGACACTCAAACATGAGTATATAATACCCCAGGGCTTACTACTTATCTAAAGTGGTGTTACAAATCTCCCAGCACAGTGAGCTGCATTCACTTGGCTATGTCACTAATAATCTCACTTACATTAAATTCATAGACCAGGAGGAAAATTTAAGCAAATTTTCCAGACCTTGATAAATGAAGCAGAATGTTCCCAGAGTGAGGCTCAGTGGAAGGTCATAAAAGGTATCACAATAGAAAGCTAGGTCTAGACTTGGCTCTGAACTTCTTTTATTTCCTCTAGGAGACAATCTTTGCTATCCCCTCCAGGCTTTCATGTGTGATATTCACTCTGTCGAGAACACCACCTATCCCCTCCCCTCCCCTGCACACCTTACCTCAAACCACCTTCACCCATTTAACACCAGCATCAAAGTTCTGCTTTCAAGGCTTTCCAGCACATTCCTTAACTCAACTCCCAGGTCTGAGTTGAATTTCCTATCTCTGTACTCTAGTCTCCTCTTTTTATATTTACAGCCCTCTAGTGTAATTGCTGGTAACTTTGTTTTCCAAAACAAAGTAAAGGAAGGAAAATTGTCTTATCTTCCAATATCTTGCACAGTGTGGCAAAATGATAGATTCTGAATGTAGATATATGGATGATTCCAATACACAGCCTAATCCATTTTATTATCCAGCTTTCTGATTTAGCTAGATTTTCCTGTTAATTTATTTGTTTATTTTTTTTTATTTTTTCTTTTAAGAGAGAACATGAGAGAGGGGAAGGGGCAGGAGAGAAGGAGGGAGAGAGAGAATCTTAAGCAGGCTTCACAGCCAGATTGGAGTCCTACTTGGGGCTAGATCTCATGACTGTGAGATCATGACCTGAGCTGAAATCAAGAGTGGGACACTTAACTGACTGAGCCACCCAAGGGCCCCTAGATTTTACTTCTTAGAGTAACCCCTTTAAGACCTAGCTGTTTAAGACAATTATTTACTTAGCTCAGGTTCCTATGGGTGTGCTCAGTGATCATTCTGGTCTGGGCTGGTTCCGCTAATCTCTGCTGGAATCCCTCATGGGTCAGTAGTTACCTGCCAGTTAGACAGATAATAGGCACAAGGTAATTGCTGGGTTCCCAAGAGCAGTAAAGGAGGGAAGTTCCCATTGCACAAGTATTTATCAACTCTCTGTGTGCATCGTAGACATCCCATTGGCTACAGGTCACATAACCCAGATAAATTGGGGTGGGGGGCAACAATGAAATGTGAAAAGATTAGAAACCAACACTATAGCCTCCCTACACTTTTGTTTCTCAATAAATCCTATAACCAATAATTAAGTCTTCTTTTCTCCAGATACCCCCTTGTCTGCCAACATGAGAACCTTCTTTTCTTTATCAATAATAAATACAACTATGACTGTGTTCATTAATACTTTACAATGATTTACTCTTGAGAGCAAGTAGTGGTGGGGGAGGGGGCAGAGAGGAGAGGAAACAAGAGCTTGAGGCAGCTTGCTAAATACATTATGCATTTCCTACTAAGCCATTCTCCAGGAACAGAGAGAACTCACTTTACAAGATCTTAAAATACAGTCGTTTGTACTATCAAAGCAAAAATACGTCCCTTACTTGAAATATGTTGATTCCCTCCTCCCCTTCTACTTGCCCTAGCCTCTTTCCTTAACCTCTGATTAAATACATTTGTGACAATGAAATGTGCACCTCCAGCAGCGGCTTCTCAGTCACGAACTGAACGAGTACAACTTTTTTGGTAAAACTGATTAAAAATAAAAGTGTGTTATTTTGACCAGCTCCCTCCCTTTCCCCCACACACCCTAAATCCTTTTCATTATCCAGCTCTCCTTTCCCAAGAAATTACAGGGGGTATTTGCAGCCTTAAGTCTCTTAAGCCAACTTCAACTGACCATGTCAGCCTGTGTTCACAAGCTTATTTCAGAGAAGCCCCCGAAACATAGGAAGGATGTGTTTACTAGAATGTGGCTCCCTGGGGATGAGCCAGGCACATCTGTAATTCTAAGGAGAGTGTAATGAGGAAAAACTGGTGGCATCCTGAATGGCTCACAGCTGTTCTGGAAGCAGATAAATAAGATGCTCGACAGGAGATCCCTAATTGGAGCCAGTTTTTCTTAAGTGGATACACAATATGGTGCAAGATTGGGTGTTGGAACGCTGATAGTGTTGTTCACATGTAACTTAGTTTGTCTTGTAAACAGTTACCATTTCAAACGGTAGTGCCTTCTTTTTTCAAAAAGGGAAAAAATGTTCACTTTGTCTTTTTTTTTCACACTAATTAAAGGCAAGCTAGCATTGTTTTCCCTAGCGTTTTCTCCCACAAAACCCTCCTTAGTTTGTAGACTCTCTTTCTTTCTTTTATTCTTTCCTTCTCTTCTTTCTCTTTTCCTTTCCTTCTCTTCCGTGCCTCCTTCCCTTCCTTTTTTCCTACCTCCTTTTTCTCTCTTTTTCCTCCTCTTCTGTCTTCTCCTCTCCACTTTCTTCCCTCCTCCTTTCCTTCTTTCAGTTCTTCCTATCTTTGGAGGTACCAGTTCTTCTGTGCTAGAATCAAAAACAATGAATTAATTATTCCCTTTCAGACCCTGACCACCCAACCCTAATGCTGGGATGTGCTTGCTTCAAGATGGTAACCTTGTGGCCCTTTTGAGAAAATGTCTGTAATATTTCACTGTTTGTCTGAGAAATGGATAAATAGCTTATAATAAGATGATAGGAGATTTCATAGACACAAAATTTTTTTAATATATTCTTCCTAACATTGTGTTGTTTCCAAAGCAACTGGAAATAGTTCTCCTTTTTTGGGTGATCTGCCTCCTTTGCGTTGGGGTAGGAGAAGCCACTGCTGTCATAAGGGACTTGACCTGCCTTGGACCCTAATATTAGCACCATTGTCCTGCAGAGAACTATGAGAACACTAGCTTAGAGACTATTTATCTCTAAAAAGAACAATTACATAACCAATACACAAGATAAAACTCAATTTCCTCATGTCTCCTGATGTTTGAGGTATGTGTGAGGAGGAAGAAAATATCCAGAACTTTTTCAACAGGGGGTATGCCTCCCTTCCACGAATGGGGCCTTTTACTAGTTCTCATTAAGTAAAATAAGAAATCCCTCCCAACATAGGACATTTTTGCTTTTAGAAATATTAATTGCCACTGCAATATTTTTTGTTTTTCCCTACAGGACAGTATGTATCCATTCTATTCAGAGCATTTCAACCCCTCACTCCTGGATGAGATACAGTCTAAATCCCATCATTGAAACTACATGTGACAAGCAAAGCTTCAACCACCTAGGCCATACTGTTCTCTGGTAAATAGAATGTACTGGAATGGTGATATTTTCATAGCTTCCTGGTCTCCCTGTGCCCTGAGTTTGGAAAGGTAGTGGGGATTCCATTCTTCTATTCCTTGAGTTGTGTACAGAATGTGGAGGCAGAATTAGTTTCTGTGAGCAAGTGTAACTCTTAAACTGAATGGGGATTTATGACAAGGAAAAATGGCATCCTTATGGCACTGACATCTTTTCCAGGTTCCCATGTGAATTATTATATGGGAAGGTAGAGTAAAATAAAACTAACTTCAAAGCAGCAATAAAGTCCACAGTGTTCACTCATTCATCAATTGCCAAGCATCATTGGAGTCCAAGCACTGCTAAATGCTAAAGATTGCGATGAGGAAAATACCACCTTGCCTTAAAAGTTCCACAATTAGAGCCTGGAAACTAGGGTCAGAGGAAGAAAGAAAATGCCATTGGGTGCAGTTAGACAATCTTAATGGTCACTCTCAAAGTAGCTCCTTCTGATTTGGGAGATAAATTCTTTTGTGGGCAGCCATAAATTTTATGCAGGAAGTGCCTGCAACCTCTGTTCATGATACCTCAAGCCCAGGGAACACATTAGACAGCGTTAAACATTTTAAATATTTATCCAAACTGATGATGATTTCTCTCACATGGATTGGTTCAATGAGAAAATATTTATACTCCTATAAGATCTTGACAGAAGTAAAGACAGAGTCCTGGATCCTGATAAGATGTTGATTATGGCATGATATTTTAGAAAAGATCCGATTTCCAAGGATGGTTGTGGGTTGAAGGGTAGCAAGCTCTAGCACTGGATTAGCTACAGCCAATCACCAACGTGCTGATACGTAGAAATCCAGACAGGTTTAAGAAAAGTATTTCTGATAAAAAATAAAATTAGAATAATGTCAGTCAAGGGATGAAAGGATAGCCAGTAAGGCAGAATTTGTGAAATTCTTTTCCTCTATCAGTCATTAGCCATAAATATAATACTCACTTCCCCTTTCTCTGGAGGCCAGAGTATAGAAAGAGATTTTTCTTGACACATCCTTCTCAACTGAAAAAAAAAAAAAAGGCAAAATTTAAAAGAGCTCACTGACAGATCATTTTCAATGAAAATGTGGCTTTGTCTCTAAAATGAGAAAAATCAAATTCTAGATTGCTAACCTCACAAAGGGTGGAGGCTCAAATAAAATTGTCTCCTAATACATATTTGGTGGTGACCATACATCAGCAGAACAACTTTGTTTAATACTGTCAATGGATCTGTGATACATACATTATTATTACTCCCATATACAAATGAGGAAACTGAAGCTAACAGAGAATACATAGCATGCATAAAGTTAACAGCTAATAAGTGGCAAAACAGATATTAGAATTCTATGTTTTATGAAGTTGCATGAATTGGCTACATGAGGGCCACAATCTTCCTTTAATAAAACAATAAAGTGAATGTTGGCTCCACTTTAATTTTAACATTCTCTGATGAGTTAAAATTAAAACAAGAACACAAGGACATTTATTATTAATTACACCTTCATTCATTTTTCATTTGGGTAGACATAATCAAAAGCTAAGTGGTGACTTCCTTGTGCACTCATTTTTATAGGGTGTTTATAACTCTTTTAATAATGCAAATATTTATTATGGGCATCCCTGGAGAATCAAAGGTGCTCGATGAAGGGATTTCTAAATATCACGATCCACTGCCGAGTAAAAACACCAGGATGCTTCTACTGTGTGAAGGGTCAGAGCCACAGGGTCTGTCAGAAGGGTCACTCAGCACAAAAACAAGGCAGAAGGTTATCCAGTTTCTGGAATAAAGTAGCAGCAGGTATCATCTTCACCAACAGAGAGGAGGCTTGAGAAGAAGTTCAGGGTAAGCAAAACCACATCACAGGCCAGAAATGGCACCAAAGACAATTATTACACAATGGACTTGAATACTATACAGATTCAACTTTCTAAGTATTACTTTCCATACAAATTAATTCAATTCAGCTTTAATAAATATATGGGGATTTACCATATATAAACATCATTCTAAGTCCTGGAAACTTCTTAAAATAATGAATTTTGTCCTCCTGCAAAAATCTTAGTCTAGTGGTATAAGTAGGCAAAGTAGATGGCTCAGTCAGTTTAAAGAGCCCAGGGTGGCTCAGTGGGTTAAGCATCTGACTCTTGATTTTGACTCAGGTCATGATTCCAGGGTTGTGGGATCGAACCCCACATCAGGATCCATGCTGAAACATGGAGCCTGCTTAAGAGTCTGTCTCTCTCTCTCTCCCCCTCTCCCTCTGCCCCTGCCCCACTCACTTGTGTGTGTCCACATGCATTCTTTCTCTCTAAAAATATAATAAATAAATAATAAAAATGAAAAAGAAGTAGGCAAAGTTCAACTCACTGAAGGACTTGCCTTCTCTGCTAAAGATTTGAGACTTCATTTTTATAGAAATGTTAGTTAAGCCACTGAAAGTCCATTTTCTTAAGAAAAGCATGTAATTCTCTGGTAGAAAATATAAAATGGAGTATGGTAGGCTACATATCTGGAATCCCCTTAGGAGATTATGGCAATGGTCTAAGCAAAACCTCATGAGGATAGCATTGTAGCGGCAGCTACAGGGATGCAGTCAACACAATGGATTTGAGATATTTTTGAGGTTAAAATGAGGTAGAATTCAGGAATTATTGACGTGAGATATAAAATAGAAAGAAACATTTAGACTGACTGTAACTTTTCTGTCTCATGCGTCTGGGAAGATGATAATAGAAAAAAATGGAGACAGGAAATAGAGAAGACATGATAAATTATTGGTTATTGAGAAAGGTGTTGAACTCCATGTTGGACATGAGTCTGATGTGCCCTTGGGCATCCTCAAAAAGATATTGTGCAGATATTTGAATATAACATAGTATCTCTGAATATTAGGTATAGCAAGTTACAACTTGTTCCCAACATCCATTCTTTTAATATATTTTATGAGTAATTGCTCTAACATATGAGCCTTATTAGCAGAAAACTCACATCCTAACTTTTGAGTTTCCTCTACTTTTTGAAGCCTCTGAGAAATTTGGGAACTTAGTCCAAAGGAGATCAGTCACAATTCCACATGCCAAGCAAAAAACATGGTTGGGTCATTGCACTTCATTTCTCATGACTGCATGATATCTCTGGTCCCTCTTGGTCCAAGAGATGATGTTTTTCCATTGCCAGAAAAAGGTCTCTGAATAAGCCTGCAAGGAAAAATGCTTCCTCTTCTCCAAAGCTAAACTTCTCAAAGGCTGATGCAAGCTGGGACTTCCAAGTAAAGATCTTCAATGCATTCTAACATTATCAACTTACTTCTCTCCAAGCCCAGTTGTGCCAGGGTAGCTCATTACCAAAGAAATTATCACATTAGTTTCATACTGAGTCAAAACTGCCCTTTTTCAGGACCTCCAGGTCATTCCGCTATTCCAAGTGATCCAATCTATATATCCCATGTTCTCCTGAGCAACTTCTCTCTTTCCTTGACAATAATTTTAGTTGAAGCTATTCTGGTTAACAGAGAAACAAGAGCCTGCTATGAAGTACAGAAAAAAAGAAGATAGGCTTTCAATCTTTTACCTCCCAAAAGTCAGCAGGACTGCTTCACAGCTTTGCCTAGCTGGACTCACAGAGGATAACATCCATGATCAAGCCAAAAAAGTTCCAGATCCAACTATAATTCCATGGGAAGTGCTCCTAATATTATTTTTTATCACTAAGAGAGAGCAGATTGACCCCTAACAGGAAAATACTATATACATAAGCTTCTGCAATTGACAAAGATATTGTTTCAAGACGTTTTCCCTTTGACAATAGACTGGACAGTGGAGAGTTCTATACAAGTGGCTCCTGAATACTTCTTTATTCTCCTGTTTTCTGCCAATGGACCTGCCGGCTGAGGAAAACTGTGGTCTCCTAATGAATGGGCCTGAATAGAATACTCATCCCTTCTGTTCCTTTGTAGCTCAAACTCCATACTAATTGAACATATATGAACATATATATTGAACAACTAGAGGAACAAGGGCTATCACTTCATAAGCAGCTCTAATGTTCTCATCACTGCCCTCAGCAATCCACACTGTTGACTAAAAGTTTCTGAGAGGTGTGTTTGTGCATAAGCAAAAGCTGGCTACATTAAGAAGGGGCTACATTGTCTTTCTGAAAACTACCTGAATCTTGACAACAAAGGCAGCTCCATTCTATTTTTCAGGAAAACATCCTCATGGTACAGACAATAGAGAGAGCAATTCTGCATAGAAAAGAGGAAAATGGACTTGTGAAATGCAGAACATGTCTTCTTAGCAGGAGCTTTGGATTCTCCAACTACAGAGACAGAACACTGCAAAAAAAAAAAATTCTAAAAGAAGGGGTTGTATACGATGCATATTGACGTTTGATATTTAAAACTTGATACCCTTTATTTCAGCAAATACTCCATAAATCTCCTAGGCAAATCATTTCCAGTTCCTGGATCTTCTTAATTGACGGTTAGCTCTTCTGTGAAGCCATGTTTGCAAGTGTGGGCCATCTGACAGTGTGCACCTTCCATTCAAGGAAAGTCTTCTGTGTCTACTCTAATCTGTCTTCAACAAAGCAACAAATTCCTATTTAAAACTATTTAGCTAAATACTCCAGAGATCAAATATAATTTCCTGCAGTTGCTCTCACACTGTCATAACTCTAATTACAGCACTGTTGGGAATACTCGCTTTCTTAAAAAATGTAAAATGCAACATAAAAATTTATGAAGCAAATTATTGCAGGTATAACTGTTCAAGGGTGTAGTGGTCTCTTTGTAACTCCGTTTCCTCGACCAGTGCCCTTTTACACTTCGTTTTATGGTCAATATGATGCCTCATTGAGAAAAGAATATTAAAAATAATTTATTAAGATTAAGTTGCTTCTTTAGAAGGCACGATTTTATCTTTTTCATTTTATAAGAATCCCATTTTAATTTGCTTCCTATGTCATCTCTAGTATGAGTTTAAGGATTTAATGGAGTAAGGATTGAAGGCTGATATCGATAAGATGAATAATTTTATATTTGAAGGATTGGTTTGTTTGATATAGGAGAAAATTTCAATGGCCAATTATCCCTGGACTCCATTTAGTACAAAGTGCTGGCCGAATAGTAATTCCCATCCATCACTTACCAGCGTGAATTAGAAAATGCATCCCTGTGATTACTATTGATATATTAAAGGTATCAGATAGAAATACTGTTGTCCATTCCACAAAAGCAGAACAGATGCTTTTCCTAACAAAGCTAATTTTTAAAAAATATTAATACCTCAAAACACAGCTCTCTGAGTATACATAACCATGTTGGCCATGTATTCAGTCAACCCTACTTATTAATCATGCCATGCCTTATCTATTGTCTGCTACTCTCTGAGGACAGTTGGTATGCTCAGTCATGCCATGCTTTGTTTGAGATCCTTTGTGGTTACATTCAAACAGCAAAATTAGAACAGGCTTTAGTGCTTAAAATAAAAATTAGTGAGATTTTATTTCAGACTTTATTAAAAATGATTAACAAAATTATCAGAAAGAAGGTTGACAAAAATGAAGGCAGAGTGACTACTATGCTTACACAAAGTCATAAGCATTTTTTTGACTTGACATATGCTAAAAGCGTGTGAATAATTTGAGGCCATTTCTAAAGTGACCTAGAATCAGAGACAGTGAGGCAACCTAATCTAGAGGGATATAAACAGATGGCCCCTAAATCCCAAGGAGAGCAAATGCTGTGTCTAAGTTTATGCAGAAAATGAATGATAAAACTGGCCTGGAACTCAGATAAAGAACATTTCATGTGAAAGCCTTTCCCAACTCTAGAATTCTCTGCTTTTGTGTTAATGCAGATTGAGTGTTATCACAGGGAAAAATAGTTGAATAAAGAAGGTAAATTAGTCATGCATATTAATAGGAATTACTTAATATACATTTGTGATTCAATAAATACACAGAGAGACAAACTGAGAGAAACAGAAACACAGAGAGAGAGAGACAGAGACAAAGAGATACAGAGACAGAGAGACAGAATCTTCCATGTACTAGGCAGTCAGCCCCTACTTTTGAGGAAGCTTGTTATCTACTGGGACATAAAACAATAACACATGAATTATAATGCAATGAGGGGAGAATTTAGGCTGTTACAAAAACACATCAACTAATCCCTTATCCAGACAAGGTGATCACAGGTGGATCTTAAGAGAAGCTGATATCTAAGCTAAAACTTAAAGGATGAATTAGAATTAACCAGAAAGAAAAGAAGGAGGAAAGAGTGTTTCATATGCATTCAAAACTCTGGGAAAACCCAGGAATATCTTTGCTAGAGTATGGCATTGTGGATGGATCAGGGAGTAAGAGCAAGAAAGAAGAGACAAGAGAAGAAAGCATTAGATTGTGCAGGAACAAGCAAGCCACATTTAATACTTTGGACATTATTCTGAAAGTAATGGTGAGCCATTCAAAAGTTAGGGTAGAGTAGAGCATTACCATATATGATTTTCCAAAGAATTTTCTTGTTGGATTGGAGGGAAAGGCAAGTCTTAAAAGACACAAAGATGAGTTTGAAGGCTAATGAAGACATAAAGGCAATAATGGTGGTCTAGAAGAATCATGTCACTTTGGATAAGCAAAATGAATTTGAAAAAATATATAGGAAATAGAATACACAAAACTCATTGATGTGCAGGGTAAGGAGTTAAGGATGAAGTCCAAGTTTCTTGACCATACAAATGAAAGATGACTGGACGATCCATTGAGAAAGGCATGTCTGGAGGAAGAGCTCTTTTCTGGAACAACTGATGTGCTCAATAATGACATGTTTTGTTTGAGGTCATTTGTGCATCCCAGTAGCTACATATCCAGAGGGCACACCTGGAGGTATACATGTGGAACTCATTACAGAGATCTGGGCAAGAAATGATGATTCAGAAATAACCAACCTAGAAACAGTAATAGTAATTAAAAGCAAAGTCAGTAGTCAAGAACACCCAGAGAAAGTGCAGATCCTAGAAAAACAGCATAAAGCAGCCAGTTTCGCTTATTCAGAAAGCTGACTTATTAAAAAAAAAAAAAGGGATGTTCCTTACAGAAGACATTCTCTACAGATCAAATTCAAAAAACAAAAATTTTAGTTCAATTTGTGTATTGGTCTAATTAGTGAGGGTTAGTCTTGAAAAATCTCTTTTGGGGGGAGGAGAAGGAGGTTAAAAATAATGCAGAATACTGGACTCTAATTTGACTCTTGGATTTAATGCATGTGACAACTTGTCGAAGTTAAATAGCCTTCTGGGGCTTAGTTTCCTCCTGCATCAAAGAGAAAAATAACCACTAACTCAGAAAATGGCTATAAAGATTAAGTTTTGTTGGAATTGGCAGAGCCAGAAATACTTCACATAGTACCTGGCACATGATAGGAGTTGACTAAATGTTCGTTATCCTTCTTTTCATTGGTTTATCCAGATGGGCCAAGTGAAATAATAAAATGTGTACACTTTATCCAATTATTTTATATATGTAAATAAAAATAAGTTTTAAAGTGAGATTCAAACTCATTTGTTGAATCAGTTTCCACATATTTGAAGAATATTTACTTTTTACTCCAGCTCTGAAAGAAACAATTGTCTACTTATATTCAGGGTCAACTTGGTTTCATGAGCCATAATAGAGCCAGTGTTTGCAGTTCATTGAGTTAGCCACTGAGTAAGCCAAATCACCCACTAAAATGCCATGGTCTGGTTATTTAAATTATACAGATTTAATCAACTTAAAAAAATGAAATACAATTGCATTCTGGATTATAGAATTGAATTTGGCATTTTACATTTTGATTGTTTTGCTATAGGTTTGAGATTGGTATTAACAACGAAGGAACATATCTGCTATTCAATTTATAATACTGAAAAATGAAAACGGGTTATTTTGTGTGGTCCAGTTTATGCACAGTAAATTCAGGATTTTAATTACAAGGTTTTAAAAGAAGGAATAACTCAAGTTAAAGGTTCATTGCTTCTCAGTGATCCAAGTCCTGGGTTTGAGGAAGTCATTTCCACAAAGGATACTAGATCAGTGATTCTCAAATCTCTCTGTTAATAGAGCAACTGGAAATTATGATGCTTTGCAGAACACCAGAAATAATAAAATGTTAAACTTAAAAATAATTAAATACATTTCCCTATTTAATCTGATACCACCTTATATTAGCAGGAGATAATATACACTTGGTTAAGGTCACAGGGTCTAAAATCAGACTGCATTTAAAAATTTTTTCTAATGTTTATTTTTGAGAGAGAGAGAGAGAGAGAGAGAGAGAGAGAGAGAGAGAGAGACAGAGTATGAGCATGGGAGGGATAGAGAGAGAGGGAGACACAGAATCCAAAGAGGCTCCAGGCTCTGAGCTATCCGCACAAAACCTGACAAGAGGCTCCAACTCACTAACAGAGAGTTCAGGACCTGAGCCAAAGTGGGATGCTTAACTGCTTAACCCACAGAGCCACGCAGGTACCCCGAGACTGTATTTTATAAACAGGAGCACTGAGACACAGATAAAATAGGCTCCGTGCCCAAAAATGCCACAAAGTGGCAAACCCAAAATTCAAGCCCAGGTAATATTAATAGCAACTCCATCAAAAAGTGTTTGTAAGACTTTGTAAGTCATGGGAAGTGTTTGGTGCAGTGCCTGGCTATTGACATTTATTGGCCCTTTACTAACATGGGCAAGACACTGTACAATATTTAAAAAAAATAATAATAATAACGGAGGAAAAGATAAAGGTGAGGAAATTCCGTTTAATATATAATTGTCATCCTGAAGTTTTGGAAAAGTTCTCTTTTATTTAATGACAAAATAATATTACTGCTATATTCTCACATGGTTACCAGCATACCAGCATAGGAAATACAGGCTGCCTGATTGAAAAAGCAAATTCCTTTTTTTTTAATGTTTATTTATTTTTCAGAGAGAGAAAGAGCGTGTGTGAGTGGGGGAGGGGCAGAGAGAGAGAGGGACAGGATTGGAAGCTGGGCTGTGGCAGCAGTGAAGCAAGATACCCACACAGGGCTCGAACCCAGGAACTTGATGATATGACCTGGGCTGAAGTTGGACGCTCAACCAACGCTCAACCACCCAGTGCCCCTGAGAGAGTAAACTCTAAAGGGAAATTGCCTGGAATCTAAACAAAACACTGACAGTTAACAGCTGTGTTACCTTAACAAATTACATACCCTCCCTGGCCTTCTGTTGTAAAATGGAGATAATTAAAATACTAATCTGGAGAGGATTAAGTGAGTTGATATGTTAAATGAGTGTACAATAGTTCCTGGAATTAGTAGAGACTCATTTAATGCCACTTGTTGCTATTATTACTCTTTCCAGAAGAGTCCTCATACAGAGCAGACTCAGTGTAAATTCAAAGATAAAGACTCCATAGCTGACCAAAACATAACATACATACATACATGGACATATAAATCAGGAAACTACTTTCCCACTGTGAATAATTCACATAATTTAAAAATCGGGCTACTTTTATGGTTTTAAATTAGAATATAAAGGAATATGCCAACAAACTTTTTTTGTGTGTGCAGACTACAATGACATAGAAAAAAAAACCCTAAAAGGTACAAATGTTATTATAAAGAAAAAAATGGAATATCAAGTACATTCTAACCTGGAAAGGCACACACATATACACACACACACACAAATTCTGTGCGTTTTGCTCTCCCTTTCAGGATCTGTTTTCTCCTGATTTTTCACATCTGCTTTTTCCTCACCCTTCAAGTCTTGCCTGAATGCCACCTTCTCAGGAAGAGCATCCTTGATCCCTGTTTAGAAAAAGCCTCCCTTTTTCATTCACAATAGCACGTCCATTCTGTTTATTTTCTCCATGACACCAACAATAGCTAATTATTCTATATGTTTGATTGCTTTTTTTGTTTTGTTTTTTTTTTATCATCCCTACTAGAAAAAACCCATTTAGGAGTGGGATTTCTCTAAATTGAGTCATTGCTCATTCATCAATTGCTTAATCCAGTATTTGGTACATATTGGCAACTAACAAATATTTGATGACTAAATTAATAAGGGAATATTACCTTTATATTCCCCTCATATTGGGTACTTTATCTGCAGAAAGATCCAACAATTTGGCCCTGAATTCCAAATACCAGCTTTGGACATTTCTGCTGAGACTTCATGGACTTCTTTGGCCAGCCAGGAGCTCAGGAAGAAGAGTGAGGTGGGCGGGGCCTAAGAAATGGGAGAGAGGAGGTCCCTGTGGTGAGAAAAGTAGTGTGGACACACAAGGGAGTTCAAACAGAGGTCTGCACGCACTGGAGTCATTAGAGCCACTATTAGCTCCTGTCTGATTGTGGAATAGACCCTTACATGTTCTGTCTCAGATTCCTCTTCCTCTTGTCCTATTTGACAGCCATAGAGGTCTTCCTGAGCAATCTCACCAAGTTTGCCTGCTCAGGGCGCTCTGCAATGGCTCCACAAGGCCTTCTGGATAAAGCACAAGCCTGTGGCAGAAACATCAGGAAGGGCCTTCTTCATCAGGCTGCACAATTCTCTGGTCTTTTCCTTCACAGCTTCAGCAGGGACTCAGAACCAGTAGGATGGATGCATTAGGTGGCACATTTGCCATTCCAAGAACTTCCCACTCTCCCCCATTTATCTGTGGCTTTGCACATACCATTCTGCCTAGAATATTCATCCTTATCTTTCAAAATAAGCACCTCAGGTTCAGAATGGAATACCACAAGACATTTGTCCTTCGACGTGGCTTACAGATATACTTCCCTGTTTTTCATAGCTATCCTTTGGGTATGCATCAATGAGATGAAACATACACATGTACACAAAGACCCTTGTTAAAAAAGGAGCATTAGGCCTCTGAGGAAGTCTAAACATTCATAGTCAGAAATACAAACCACTGTCCTAGCTACAACATAATCTGTGCTACTTCCTTGGTTATCAATTGAGACAGCAGATTACATTCTTATGTAGAGTGCTAATCACTTCCATATTTTTCAATATTATGCTTTCCAATTATGTCCTGAGGCTTCTCAGTGTTCTTTCCAGTACACAGTCATCTATCCCTTGATGGCCATCCACTTGTCAAAATACACAAAAAATTGTCAGAAGCTTCAAAATTAGGATTGTTGCAGTCATCATCACTGTTCTTATTGTTTCTCAAATGAGTTAAAAGTTTGGTACAGGACATTCTCTATTGTTTCTGAAGATACAAAAAAGCACATTAAGTCTTCCCCTATGCATTCACATTTCAATATTCAATAACTGAGAAGCCAAATATAAGTCATTGTAACACACATGAACCAGAAAAACTGGAGAGGGCAAAGGAGTATGTGAGAAGAAACGAATGCATGGAAACATATGTGACAGTATAAGTGTGCTTGTGTATGTGTACTTGTGTGTGGGGGGGGGGGGTATATGTGAGCTGTATTAATGTAAAAAACTCGACAAAATTGCAAATGCAGACATATACGTTTAGGTCTGTATATATACGTATACAGCTATATGCATACATATATGTGTATACACACACACACACACACACACACACACACACAATTAATTCCTCCTATTTGTAGGAGTTATGCTTTATAAAGCTTCCATAAACACTGAATTAGCAAAATACTGGACCATTGCTACTTGAGTAAACACAAGGTTAGGTTCCTGTGAGCATCCTGTCATGTTTTCATCAACTGATTAATACATATACTTGTTTGATGTGTGTTTCTGCTTAAAGACACCTTATTTAATATGTACTGTTAATTTATCAACACTGAACACACAACCAACAGCTCTGCAAGTCATGCATGAATGAAGCTTATCTAACACATGTATTTTCTCTCTAAGACATATCCCAGCCTTCTTGCCCTTTGGCAACACTAGACAGCGCTTCAGCCCTATGCTTAGGGGCCATCTTAAACTGCAAAATCATCAACAAAAGTTACAAAAATCAAGCACTGTAGCACTAAATAGATCACAGAAAGGTCTCGTTTACAGTATTAGAGCTGAAACAAGAAAGTAGACAGTATGGACTTGTTGAGCATCAGCTAGGAACGTGCAGTGCACACTGGGCAACTCAAATGTTTTTGCTGCTTACCACAGGTGCATGTCTACAAATGGCCACAAAAGCACGTCAAGTATTGATTTAGGGGTTACAAATATATTTTAACGAATAGGTGAATGGACAAATACAAAATCTGTGAAGGAGGAATGATTGTCATGTGTGTGTGTGTGTGTGTGTGTGTGTGTGTGTGTGTGTGCAGAAAGACAATCTTCCATATGAATGACATCTGTAGGGTCAATGTTCATCTTGTATCTTAACTTACTTAACACATAAGAGAACCTAGGAAGTATGATTAAAATAAAAGAAAGAACAGAAACCCTCACATCTTTCCCAGGTAATCAATTTAATCATGGTCCTTGAAATGGTGGCTAGAGGCTTATTTCAGAGAGATTAGGTTTCTATTACTTCTCCTTCTTTTCAAATGTATAAAACTGCTTCTTCCTGAATGATAAAGACACAGAATCATTGGTAAAATACAGAAAAACTCAAAAACTATAAAGTGCAAATCACCAGTTTTCCTATGATGAAAAAAAGATCATTAAAAATTTGCTGCATTTCCTCTGTTTTCTTTTCATTTCACGCAATGCATATACAGGTATGTAAACATTTTTAAAAATAAATTGGAATTATACTGTTTTCTATCCTTTTATTGTTTTTTTTAATATTAATGCTATATCGACATCCCCCTCATCATTGTATTTCATCTTACAGATTCTTCCTGATCACGCTTTTCTGACGGACATACACATCTGAGACTGCACAATTCACTCTAGGATTCAGCAAACTGCCTTAGCTGAATAAATGCATATGACGGCCTCTACTGGGGAGACTTAGAAGAAAAAAATACATATAAAGACTGTACTGCTCGACTTTTTTCTTTAATTTTTGTATTCTTTGAGAGATCCTCACTTAGGTAAAGAAGAAGAAGAAGATGAAGAAGAAGAAGAAGAAGAGCAGAAGGAAAAAAAGAATCATTTCCAAAGGTGTAAGAAAGCTTACTCTAAAATAGATTGCCTATATAATAATTGACCTTTGCATAAATGCATGCATTTCATAGCAATTCGGTTCAAATTTCATAAGCAGACATACACAATTTAAATGGCAGAATTAAAGTTTCAAAATGCACATTTTAGTAACTCTCCAAAAGCCAAAGAGTTCAATCTTCATGTTCAGTCTCTTAAGATATTATTGTTTTCCAATACAATGAAAGTTAATGGTGGACTTTTCTATCTTTGTGAATTACAAAAGGTATTCTAGGCTGGAAGAAAGGAGCAATTCCCCCTCTTTTGTTCTCTGGGCTGTGGCATGATTATCTTACAACAGGCGATTACTAAGCAAACTTAATCAACTACAAAAATATATAACCCTATCATAGCAAAATTCTCAGATAGGCTCAATTGATACTTAAAATTTCCAATTTTTCTTGTTTAATATTTTAATCTTTACCCTAACAAGAAGAAACTACATATTTTTAAAAAAGAAAGAAAACTGAGATAATTATGAATAATTAAGTGAATTGAGTCCACTTCTTAAAATACCATTAGCACATACATAATTTGTTTATTATGTGAAAAGAATTAATTAACTCATAAGAAAGTGTTACAGAGGGAAAAGTTAACATGTCATATGCTGACATAGTCTAGATTCTTTGAATGCCTTTTCAACTGCCTGGTGGTCATTAGGAAAACGCTGAGATTAAGCCAATTTTAGGCTGTTAATCCCAAAATATATCCAAAAAGTTAATTATTAAAAATTATTCACATATTGAAATGTACTAAATTAACATGGGAGTCATTTTTATTAAATATAAATTAAAAGAAATGTTATTTCCGGTACCCCCCCAACATGAAAAATAATACTATTATTGCATTTAAAAGTATTTAAAATCTTATTGCAAATGGCATTTACCCAGATTTTAGCTCAACATAACTGGGTTCAAAACCAGACTGGAAAATCCCAATTCAACAAGCCACAAAAGGTACTGATTTCCTTTGTTGCTAGACGCCTTCTTGCTCCTCTCAAAACACTCTTTTGCCATCATTCACTCTTAAAAACTTTTAACAAAAGTTTTTCTGCCCAATCAGTGCAAGCATTTTCTCTTCATCTGGGATATCCCTGTATAAAGGATAGTTTAGACCCACACTGTCTTTCAAACAACAAATCACAGGCACACTCCCCTAGATTCTAAGTCATTGTCAGTGGTACTACCACTGAGTGTTGTTTTTACTCTCAAAGGAAGAGGCAATAAAATATATTCCTTTACTCCCACTAATCATAATATTTAACATTTATCAGGTTCTTATCCAATCTGGAGCCTTTCCCAAGAAGTTGACACATATTATCTCATTCCATGCTCACAAAATCTATACAAGATAATTATTTGAACTGTGCCTCTTTGTGAAAGTAAGTTAAAACCAGTAAACCTTCATTTGCCCAATGTAAAACGGGGAGCTCATTAGTAAGTAAGGTGATAAGGTAGTAGAAAGTGAGAGAGACACAGTTCAAATCCAGGCCCGTAGGTCCTATTCCCAAGCCTGAACTGAACCTGACTTGGTCTTTAACCCTTTCAACTGATTGACTTTGGCCAAGTAAGGAACCTACCAGTTTTCCCGTCTGCACAATGGAAATAATGTTACTCACTTTATAGGGATATTGACTGCATTAAACGCCGTAGAGGGCATGGATCACACATCAATTCATGTGGCAATCCTTGGAGCTCTACACATATCAATTCCCTTACACAAAGACCGAGGTTATCAGCCTCATGACTGCCGTTAGCAAAATAACCGGGACGTATGGCATAACTATGTGCGCTACACATAATGAAAACACAACCAAATATTTGAAATCAACACCGCCTTCCACACGCCAGGTCATATGTTCAACATGTTGGTCAACTATGAGAGTCCTGATGGGACCGGAAATGGTTGATGATCACAGAGCATAACGCTGACAGTCAAAGGGTCAGCTGTACCAGATGAAGTGAAACAGGCAACGCAGACTTGAAGGCTATTGCAATTAGGGAGAGAGGCAGAGCTCAGTCCGCGTTCAACTCCCCTGAAACAAAGAATGGGAGAATTTTTAAGTGCTGGGGTGAGGGGGAGAACACAGGCCGTCAGTCAGTGTTTGCTAATTGGCTTTATCTAAAACAACACTTTCTCAAATCTTTGTGACAGAAAGTAGTTTTACAACTAGGAGCAAGGCATCCATTGAAAGGAGGCTCCTACCCTCCCGCAGAGCCTAGGAAATAGGGATGCTATATCCCTTGATGTTTACATTTTCAAAGCGAGGGCTCCTACATCCTTGAGAAAGACTTTCCTGGCTTATAAAACTGGCAACAGGCTTTTTAAAAAAAATTGCTTATATCTCAAAGAGGCAGGGAAAGAATTTACAATCATAAGTTTTCTAAAGTAAATGCTATAAAGAAAGTCAGAGCCTAGAGTTAGGAAAAAGCCATTCCAAACTTTAGTTAAAGGGAGGGGAACATTCAGGCCTTCTTGGGCAGGGTGACACCGATGGGGCAGCAATGGGGAGACGGGCAGCAGCTCCACTCTCCACCCACACCTGCACTTTGAGGGCACTCCGTGCCAAGAGCCATCTTTTCTACTTTTGTTTCCATAACAGGTACTTCTACCAAACAAGGAGGTTGGGTCTCACACGTCATTTCAGATGAGGAGAAAATAAACAATAGGAGAGGAACTTGATTTAGTGACAGAGTCACCAAGGTCCTTAAATCAGGTAATTATACAGCAAACTGGCATCAAATTTAGGTTTAACCTACACTCTGGTGCTCGTTATACAATACCACAATGACATCCATAAGAATATTCCCAAAAGGAATCAACAATGAAACATAAACGAATGGAGTATGTATTAAATAAACAATGGATATAGCTAAACAAAAATTGTTTTTACGTTTTTCTGAACAAATCTACATTGTATGCCTTTCTCAGTAGCATCTTGATTTATGGCAATGTTAGTTTGGTACGTAAGCTCCATCTTACTACATTTCAGTTAAGGAAGAATCTCCGAATTTTCTAATTTGTGTTGACTAGAAGTCTCCTGTGGAGTCAGTCTTGCCAGTCGGTTTATTAGTTAATTAAGTGTCATCTTATACTTCATATTCTAAATTCCAGGCATCCAAAAGAGCTCACTCTAAGATTCTCCTATCAGGTACCTGCATAATTAGTCTCATTTTAGAATACCTATTATTCAGCGCACAATAGAACAGACAATTAATTTGGACCACATGCAATTATGCTGAAAGGTCAGGTGCTACCCATAATAAAACTCTGTTCAAAAGTGTGTTTGGGGAGAGCATTAATATGGTTATCCAGAGACTTTAAGGGGCAGAAAATCTCCAAATGCAATTAAATGGGCTGTAAAGTAATCACTTGCAATTTTTCATTTTTAAAGCAGGAGACTTTTTGAATGTTGTGCAAAATGAATACTTCTAAGACCAATCAAATTTGGGGGATTTATATCAAGAGGTGACAAATTCAGACCCTAAAGCAGAAAGCACATTATTTGGCCTACAACTTCCTGTGTGAGTTTCAAGTTATAAAGAGCTTTCATGGAGCAGTTGTTAGAAACCCCTCAAATACAGTTAATAATGAAAGTGCTGGCTTTATCCATCTTGGGTAATTTGAACTTACATAGCCATAAAAATTACAGTTAGAAGTGTGGATGTGTGGATTATAAAGTATCCCCAGTACCCAAATGTCCATGAATTTATAATTCTGTGTTCTTCAACAATATTATGTTTGCCTGTTAAATGCAAATTTTTGAAGTAGATTTCACTCTAGAGGAAGTTCCAAAGATACCTCTGTCACTATTAAAGGTATATGTATATTTTACAGCCCTAGGCAGGTTTATAAAATGCTCATTGTTTCCTCCACATGGAGAAGATTTTGCTGATAAAAGAAAAAAATAGGGAAGGGACCAAAAGGCAGAAAACTATAGTAAGAATTGACAACAAAACACTTTTCTCTGTACCAACGAAACACAGCAATATATGTAGACACAAACAACACTGTGGTTTAAGAATAAACACGGAGAAATGTTTACAACATGAGTGATGGAGGTATCTTTAGCTGTTTATTTCTTAGCAACAAAGAGACCATGCATCTGGAATTTTTATAGATTTAGCCTTCATTCAGAAATTACACATGCATTAAGCACCGTAATGTAGTAGTGGTTGTGTGAGAGAAAAACATGGCTAAGGGATAGTCATTACCTCAATGATTTTCCTCTAGAATGGAAATACTGAGAGTGCATTGCCACACGGGATAAATGCTTGCACTCTGAAATTAGAAGAAGCTAAGTTTTGACTTTGGTCCAACATTTTTACTAGCTATATGACTTTGGGCAAATTCCTTAAGCTTTATGTGCTACATATTTTGTATCTGTAAAGTGACAACTTAACTAATAGTAACTACCAGGTACTCGGAATTGCTAGAGGCAGGATAATCAGCTCAAATGTGCTTAAGCAAAAGGAACATTGGTTTGCTTATATAACCAAAATGCAGAGAGGTAAGAGGGGAACTGTCCTTGAGAAGAACTAGAAGTTAGGACTCAAAATCCTGTGAATTTTGGCATTCAGAAGTCCATCCCTTTATTCATAACTAGTGCATTCTCATCAGGACAATTGTCTCTTTCTGCTTCTCAACCTGGTGATGTTGGTAGAGCTCCCATCCCACCAAATCAAACAGAAGATTCTATGTTTAAAGTACAAAATTAGACATCAATGTGAGTATTTATTTAGAAAAGGTCAATGCAAATAACCTGAAAGTTACCCTTCTGTAGGTTCTTGGTAAATCCATCTCTTACTAAATCATAAATTCCTTAGGAACAGAGAGCTTTGCATCTTTAACCCACTGAACCAATATTCTATTTACCAAATAGGACCTACATCGCATGTGTGTGTGTGTGTGTGTGTGTGTGTGTGTGAAGAATCCTGGCCATATCAATCCCCACATGAAAACCTCTCAGTCTTTATATTTCACAGATTACAGAGTGTGATCTCTTTTGTCCAGCATTCAAGATCCCTTGAAATCTGCCCTAAAGTCTACCTTCTCAGTCCTATATCCTCTTCATACACTGGTCACTTCAGTTGTGTCTAATTAACTGACATATTCCAAGCATGCTGGACACTTCTCCATCTCCAAGCTTATGTTAAGTATTTACTTCTCCCTGATGCGATTTTTCCAATTTTTGCATTTCAGAAGTCCTCCCTATCCTTTGTGGCCCAGCTCAGAGACAATCTCCAGCATGGAGTGTTTGTTCTCAGATGCACCTATTGCAAGTTATTTGGACAGCATAGCTAGTACCTACAACATCCCAAGTATTTGAGTGAAAATGACGAGCAAGATACACTTCTTCCTTCAAGAAGCTCACAGTTTAATAGGACAGATGTTTCTATTACAATAGGATGGGATCATAAGGAACTTGTATAGAGCACAACAGAGACAACCCAATCCAGACTGGGGAGAGCAAATCCCAGGAAGGCTTCCTGACAGATATCCAGTGTGCCTAGTGTGCAACTATTGCTTTCCTTCTGCTATGCTCCTCTTAGATTCCCTAAGAGAAGCTCAGTGAGGGTCTGCAGTGATGCTAGATTTCTACACATCTGGCTTTTAATTAAAATATTAGTAATTACAGGGGCGCCTGGGTGACTCAGTCGGTTAAGCATCTGACTTCAGGTCAGGTCATGATCTCGCAGTTCATGAGCTCCAGTCCCACGTTGGGCTCTGTGCTGACAGCTCAGAGCTGGGAACCTGCTTCAGATTCGGTGACTCCCTCCCCTCTCTCTCTGCCCCTCCCCCACTCACACTCTGTCTGTTTCTCAAAAAATAAACATTAAAATATTTTTTATTAGTAATAACATTAGTAATATCAGTAATAACAACACAATAACCAGCATAACTATAACCGCAATAAACTTGTCAGTTTTGCCCATCTTTGTACCCATTGCTTCCCAGAGATCAGCTCATCTAATCTTGCACAGTTGGGTCTCTACGGAGAAATGAAAGGGCCATCGCTATAGCTGTACCTTCAATATTACAAGCCGATCTAATCAGAGAACTCCTTCAAGCAGATATAGGATTGCCTCAGGGAAGGTCACATGAACTGGGCTAGACCAATCAGATTTCATCCCTAGGACTGCTGCGTGATTCAGAACCCTACTTTGCTCCACCTACTTTGTTGGCTTCAGGGGCTATCTCTGCTGCATCCACCTGCTAAACTCTTGTTCATTTCTCAAAATGTGGCTCTGATTTCTCCCCGTGATTTATTCTTGGACCCTCCCACACACTGTTCATCTCTTCCTTTTTGACCAGTGCTGTTTCTTAAACCCATTTCCACTAGAGCACTTCCTGTGTGGGGTGGTTGCACATACACTGAACACTAAAACATGATCTGCTTGAAGGTAGAGCCCAGGGCTTATTTATCTTTTCATTGCTAGTGTTAATTCCAGTGCCTAGCATGTGTGTGTGTGTATATATATATATATACAGTGAAGAAATGAATGGTTAAATGAATAAATGAATGAAGCTATAAGGCTCAGTTACATACAATTCCCTATCACAGTTATCAGCAATAAATAGGTTCCTAGAGAAAGGTAATCTTATGTTAATTTCTTAGGATGCCTTGGATCATTTTCTCATTTGTAGCCTATATGTGGGTTTCCACTGACCACCCAATACTCCCACTTGCTTGTTTTTCTTTTTTGTTCTCCATTTTTCTGTTTTTCTTTGCTGCATTTAAAAATATCACAATTGTTGGTACATTCCTGCCAAAGTTTGTCATTCATTCCACCCAACTTATGGAATAACTGTGTTGAAGTTTAAAAGAATAGGGGTCTCATCCTGCGTCCTTCCACTAACTTTCTCAGAAAAATATTAGAGACTCTTGGTGCCAACCATCTCATTTAACAGCAAACTTAGGGGAAAGATGTCAGAATCATGGGCTTTTATCTGTGTCTCATTGTTAGTCTTCCTGAGTGTGAAGGAGAATATTTGGATTACTCTGAATGAAAGACAGTGAAGTAGATGTCTCTGACACATGAATCCACCGTATCGGAGTTTCTTAGCAATGATAATCCTGTCACAGCTGTTAGAATTTATTCCTTTATCCATGTGACATTTTAACAGAAGACAAATCCAAGTTATTATAAACAGATATAAACCATTCAGTCCAAAATGGCTCGTATTAGCAACTTCATCCTGCTGACAAGCCTTGTTTCAGAAATTTGTAAACATTATTCTCGAGCATTTGATTTTTTCCCCTCTACAAAGTTGAACCTGCTTCAGGCTTTTGTTCTATAAAATTCAAAACCGCCAGTATAAAATGTTTATTTAATTATATCCTAGGATGTAAGAGATGGAAATATATAGCCATTTAACTAGCTAAGAGATGGAGTGAAAGGTGGGTGGCTGTTATTTGCTTGATTTGAGTGTTCTCTCAGTACCAGTGTCCTTAGTATCAAACAGGAGAGGGAGCTGTGGAAATTGAAGGATAAATTGAATGGATATTTGGGGAAGGTATTTTAGTGGGAGGAGAGTAAGAGCTTTCAAGTAAATTACTAGTGTGTATATATTTCCCCGATGACTCTGAATTCTTTATTTGAACTGACATGGGTTGAATAAATATATTACTATCCTCCTTACCTGATACAAACAAGAAACAGACAGAAAATGTGTGAAATTTAAACAGAATATGAAGAATAAACACATGCTGGAGAACAGCCTGCAGTTCCCAGGTCTATAATGCTGAAGTATCTATGGATACATATCCACAGCTCTACATATTCTTATTTATTCTTATTTCTCTTCCCCTGGTGGGTAAGTGCTCAGCTAATGGAGCATTGATGCTTGCTGAATGAATTATAAAGAAGAATGGCTTTTTCCCACTTTGGATAGGGAGACCTGGGTACAAACCAAAAGCAATGCAGTCAAAGCTATTGTAAAGGTACAATAAAACGACATGTGCCAAACAGCACTAATAGGTAGAAATGCGTAATGTTTTTTTAATATTTTTTTGAGAGAGAGAGCAAGAGTGCAAGTGGGGGAGGGGCAGAGAGGGGGACACAGGATCCAAAGCAGGCCCTGGGCTGACAGCAGCAGACTCTGAAGTGATAGCAGTGAGCCCAGTGTGGAGCTTGAATTCACGAACTGCAAGATCATGACCTGAGCCAAAGTCAGATGCTCAACCCACTGAGCTACCTAGGCATCCTAGAAACACCCAATATTGTGTGGAATTGTCATGGTACAAGTACTGACGTACTTGTACATGGTAGCCACATAGGCAGAATTTGTTTACAATGAAATATAGCCAGTTGAGATTTTCTGATTTTATTGAGCAGAAGGATGATATGAAGTTAAGACCAATAAGAAAGGTGGCACCAGATCAGTCAATCTGCAATCTGCTTGTTTCCAAGTTGTCCCATAGCAACAATGGTGTCCACCATTCATTCCCTGGCTGAGAACTTCAGTCATAGTATGTTTCATGCCCAATCATGGACAGAATGTGGCTGATTCCCAATCTCTCCAAGGAACCATGTAGTGTCCCTGTGCTATCACAGGCGCTACAAAGCCAGCTTTGCTCACATTTGTTAGTCATGCCACCATTTGATTAAATATGATTTTAAATGTAAATTGAATGCCTAAAACATATAAAGTGAAGACATGGATCTGATTGATCCTGAGGTACTTAGACCAATCTTTTACCTCCTCCCTTCTGTCTGAGGAAAGCTGTGCAACTGTTAGGCATATCTAAACTGCCTAAGTTATATCAGCTATGAAAAATTTACTGCCCAAAGAGCCCACATTCATACTGAAGACTAACATGATGAGAGGACAACTGGACCGAAATAAGAGATCAGGGTTTAAGTCCTGGATCTAACATGGACCTGATAATGAAGAGGAACCATTATAGAGTCCAAGATAAATATATGTTAGGAACCATGCTCACTTTTATTTTCAATTTTTCTTCTTTCCACCATAAAATATACTCACATTTCCTCAAGGGTTAAATAACTTGGCCAAGGTCACATAACAAGCAAGTGATCCAAATAAGACTACAACTTGATCTTGCCAGATGAAGCCAAATTCTCATCAAAGAATATCCATTTTATGGGGTACCTGGGTGGCTCAGTTGGTTAAGTGTCCAACTCTTGATCTCAGTTCAGGTCATGGTATCACAGTTTCTGAGTTAGAGCTGACAGCACAGAACCTGCTTCAGATTCTGTCTCTCCTCTCTCTGTCTCTCCCCTAACTCTCTCTCCCAAAAATAAATAAATAAACTTAAAAAATAATAAAAAGAATATCCACTTATATGTCCATCAATAGATGAATGGATAAGGAAGATGTGGTATATCTATATCTATGTCTATATTTATATCTATCTCTATCTATCTATATAATATTACACAACCAGGGCACCTAGGTGGCTCAGTTGGTTAAGCGTCCAACTTTGGCTCAGGTCATGATCTCATGGTTTGTGAGTTCGAGCCTCACTTTGGGCTCTGTGCTAACATCTCAGAGCCTGGAGCCTGCTTTAGATTCTGTGTCTGTCTGTCTGTCTGTCTGTCTCTCTCTCTCTCTCTCAAAAATAAACATTTAAAAACAAATATTACACAACCATAAAAAAGGATAAAATCTTGGCACCTGTGACAACATGGATGGTCCCAGAGAGTATTATACTAAGTAGAATAAGTGAGACCAAGAAAGACAAATACTACATGATTTCACTTATATGTGGACACTAAAAAATAAAACAAATGAATAAACAAGCCAACCAAAATCAGAATCAAACCTATAAATACAGACAACAAACTAATGGCTGCCAGAGTAGAGTTGGATGGACACCTCTGAGAGGGTGGACAAAATGGGTGAAGGGGAGTGGGAGATACAGGCTTCCAGTTATGGAATGAAGAAGTCACAGGAACAAAAGGAACAGCATAGGGAATATAGTCAATGATATTGTCTTGGTGTTGTAGGGTGACAGACAGTAGTTACACTTGTAGTGAGCATAGTATAACATTTAGAGAAGTTGAATCTGCATATTGGGCACCCAAAACTAATGAAACACTGAATGTCAACTATACTCAAATTTTAAAAAGTTAAAAAGAAAAAGAATGTCCACTTATAAAATTCACAAATGCTTATTCAACATTTATCTTGGAAGAGATATCTTGATTTGGAGGTTTTATTTTATAAAACAAAAAAGGGAAGCAAGGAGGGAAACAAGGGGTGAGGAAAGAGGGGAGGAGGGGGGAGGGAAGGAGGGAGGAAGGGAGGGAGGGAGGAAGGGCGGAAGGAAAGGGGAGAGAAAAGGAAGGAAAGAAAGAAGGGAGGGAGGGCATGAGTAAGTGAGGGAAGGAAGGTAGTCTTGTATGAGATAAGCAATGATCCTAGCCAAGGAAATAAAACGTAAGGCAACTATAAGAGACTTGGGAAGCTCATCACACATTCCAGATTAATGCATGCATGTACAGCAGAGATGGAGAGGGCCCAATCGACGTACACATCTCTGGCTAATGGAACCTGGTTGCACACACAAAGGAGATGAAATAAAACCCAGTAGAAACTAAAAGTCAAGCCAGACTTAAATATGGGCTGGTGTTTGAATGTACCCCTGAGCCCACTCACAAATGCATCATCAGAGAGTGAAAGCCTTGCTGGCTCAGTCTTCGAGCACAACCTTTGGCCAATCTTTTTGACTTATCGTTAAGCTATACAGACATGAGGCAACCCCTAGGAAGTCAAACTTTAAAATAAAAGCAAGAGAAAAAAACAGAGGAGAGGTATCAGTGGCCACACATCACAGGAAAGATAAACTTTATAAATTTAGTTCAGGCAAGTTACTAAACAAACAGCAACGAGTCTCAAAGGGTAAGCCAGAGTTTTTGCAATACATTATCCAAATGTTCATTTTCAGCAAAATATTATGAGACATGTGAAGAGACAAGAAAGTGTGACCTATATTTAGAAAAAGTAAAACAGTCAATAGAAATTGTCTCTGTATCCTCACATGCTGGATTTAGCAAAAACTTCAAAGAAGCTATTAAATATGTTCAAACCAAATAAGACTATATTTAAATAATTAAAGGAAAATATAATGACAGTAATTCAGTAAATAAAGAATCACAATAAAGAGTTAAAGCCATTTAAAACCATTTTAAAAATACAGGTTCTGGAGTTAAAAACTCAATAGCATTAATCTACAGATCAAGGATGCTCAGGGAGCCCCAAGTAAGATAAATATTAAAAAAGATCCATACCTAGATGCATCATAATCAAATAGAGAAAATCTTGAAAGAATAAAAAAAAATGACTCACCATAGAACAAAATTTGCAATTTTAATACATATGTAAGAAGAGAACAAAGGTGCCCTAATCTTAAAGAAACTAGAAAAACAAAAGCAAAGTCCAAAGTAAGCATAAGAAATGAAATAGTAAAGATCATAGTGGAAATCAATGAAATAAAATACATAAAAACAACAGACTAAATGAGTACAAGAAAAAACTATTTCTAAAAGACCAATTAACAGGGTGGTGTGGTGGCTCAGTTGGTGCTGGCTCAGGTCATGATCTCATGGTCATGAGATACAGCCCGGAGTCAGGCTCCGAGCTGGGTGTGAAGCCTGCATAAGATTCTCTCTCTCCCTCTGCACCTCCCTCACTCATGCACACACATTCTCACACTCTCTGTACCCCAAATAATAAGTAAGTAAGTAAGTAAGTAAGTAAGTAAGTAAGTAAGTAAGTAAAAAGACCGTTTAACATACTCTTATGCAGAGCAATCAAGAAAATGAGAGAGGACTAAAATCACCAAATTAGAAATGAAAGAAAGGATCATTAGTTACCCTGCAGAAATTAAAAGATTTTAAGGGAATATTATAAACAACTTTTTTATTTAGACAACTCGAATGAGATGAATAAACTCCTAGCAAAACTCAAATGACTGAAGCAGGGCGGGAGGGGTTGGGGGGGGGGAGGGGATGGAACATGTAAATAAATTGAATTTGTCTTAAAAATCTTCCTACCAAGAAAAGCACATAAAGTTTGACTGGTGAATTCTAGCAGATATTTAAAGACGAAAATGATGCTTCACAAATTCTTTCAGAAAACAAAAAAGAAGAAAACACTTCCAACTCATTATATGGTACTAGTTTTAGCTTTCACTAACAAAGGCCTCAAAAGAAAATCAATAATCCTTGTGAATATAAACACGAAAATCCTTAATAATCACAAACTGAATTCAGCATATAAAAATGATGATATGCTATGACTAAATGAGACTTATCCCAGAAATAGCAGACTGAATTGACATCCAAATTTCAATTAGTGGTACAATACTATATGAATAGAATAATGGGCAAAAAACACAAGATCATCTCAATAGATGCAAGATAAACACTTGACAAGTTTCCTGAAGTATGTTATCTGTGAGCGCCTGAACTGATGGAAGATGTCATGGAGGACAGGCGGATTAACAAACTGGCTCTAAAAGAGAAGTGGTAAGTGTTCTATGGTGACAATGTAGACTTCTGAAAGGCAAAGAGGTAAGGTCTACCTCAGAATGGGAGATCCCGGCTGAGTTGTTCCCACTCGGAGGATGACACAGTGTTAGAGTTTGTGGACGGGAGGATCCACTAAGCCTGGTCGTTAAAGTCCTTCCTCATTTTACAAGACTTCACACCAAACACAACTCCATCCCAGAACTGGTCTCAGGTGAGGCTAAGCCATTTAGTCCTTCAGAATCCCAGACACTCAAATAATTCTCTTTTATTCCCCATAACTCCACTTCTACTTTTATTTATTTTTTCAAAGTTTATTGAGGTATAATCGACAAATAAAAATTGTATGTATTTAGGACGTTGCAATGTGATGGTTTATAATACATATTGTAAAATGATTAACACAATAAATTCATCGCCTCACATAGTTACCTTTTTTTTCTTTTGATAACTCTCACCACTAATTTTAGACTGCAAACAAAGGGATCTTTGGGCTCCCTTTCTCTAGTAGACAGAGACTACAGAACATTTTAGTACAAATTCAAGTTTTATCATTGCAAAGTACTTGAAATAACAATGTCTGACTCTATGAACTTGACTTTTACTTGTCTGTGACCTTACACCCTCCAAACTTCAGTCTCCACATCTTTAAGGTGATGGTTATAACAACAGTACCTGCCCCAAAGAGCTATTGGAAAGATTAACTGGAATGTTGTATATAAATGTGTAATTTATAAGAGTTACATGTTATGCAGCACTAGTAAGAGTTAAAGTAATTAGTTATTTTGTTATTAGGTGCCATATTAGTCCCTGAATGTTAAAACTTTATACATGGCCTTGGAGGATCTTTATATTCTGGTCTGAACCTTTCTTTTTAAATTAATCTCCTACTAAATATCTCCATTTATCCTGAACCCCAGCCTAATTGAACCAGTCAACCCTACTTGGATAGTGTATAACATAATTGTATGGAAAATATTATGGCATGAATAAAGTAAAACAAACAGTTTCTTACACATTACTTTGCATTGAGCAAAATGTAATTAAAGTGATTTAAAGATACCATGAATTTTTGACAGCTGTCTCCCCAGGAGGCTAGCCTGATGTGATATTGAAATATGTTTCATTATATCTGGTGGATATTCAAGAGGAATGCTTTTTGCAATTCAAAAGGGACAAAAATCTCAGAATAAAAAATTCATTTTCAATCCCTGCAGAGTTCATTAGGAACAACAGAGTGCTAGAAATTAAAACATTTAAATGTGTTTAATAAGGTTCTATAATGGAATGACATTTATGTTTAGATAGATTTTCAACTCTCCCCCACCCCAATCTTTCTCTTTTATCCCTCTAAATTCTATGCTTAGGGAAAAGGTAGCTGCTGATGTGATTTAATTGGTTAATTATGACTAGATTCACCAGCAAAGTGGAAAGTTGAAGCAATTATCTAGATTATTAAAGTTTTGAAACCTTTCCCCTCAATACCTTGATATTCCAGTCAAAGTGGGTTGTGATTGTTACATTAATTGAGACCAAACTGTTTGCAGTTGTGGAAATGTGTATGCCTGAAGAATAAAATTGGAGTATTTAGGCAAAAATCAGTTGATTCAGAAGCAGAGATTAAGGCAACTTAGTTAGAAAGTTGCTTAAAATTGTAGTATTTTCTCATTCTTCCTCATACACTATTTAACTAAATTACATGTAGAATATGTAATACATATATTACTGAAAGAAAATATATTTGTGCCTAATTATCCATGGAATTGACTTGAGGCCATTTACCAATGGTGTTTATGGTATTTGTTTTGAAATGTTTAAATGGTTTTGGAAATTTTTTAAAGCTTATTAAATATTTAATATAATTACTCAGACCAAATATATACTAGTGTATGGAGACCCTCAATATTGATCATACCTCATTCCCTGTGTCTTGGTGTAAATGTAGGCTGAATACATTGGACAACTGTGTACATAAAATGTTTCTATGGCATATTCCACCTCTAAATTATTTATCTTTATACAACCAGAAAAATTTAAACATAAATCAATCCAAAGAATAAAACATATGTACTTTATTTTCCTAACTTTCTTTTATTATATATCTTCTGTATTGTACCATTTTTAAATATCACAGAAAAATAAACTTCAATAATCACATTGATTATAATCATCAGGATTTATAATAATCTACACAAAATCTTTATCCTATCTTTATTTAATTCTTTTATAGCCCTCCAACTTAGTTTATTTAAAGCTGAACTTAGTTTAAGGGAAAGAAAAGATATATTATCCACATACCTGGCAGTTATGATTTGCCAGTTTGTACCTCATGTAACTAAATTTTATTATACACACACTTGTGCATGTGCGCGCACACACACATACTTTTATTATTGATTGGTAGTCTTAATTGTTGTGAAAAGGTCTGGGATACATTTTAGGCCAGACTTTTGAATCATAGTCTCATCAGAAATTTGTCTTTCTCATTCACCATCTCTTGACTCTACATTCTATTGTATCAGCTTCATGCTCAGAGAGTCTGCCTCTTCATGATGCCTTCTGGAATCTTGAGGTTTATAAAATCCCATTTCAGTAGTCCCCAAGTAAAAACAAGTGCCTATTTTTAAAAGCACCAATAGGAGCTCCAATATTAAATTGCCCTGAACCGATAAAGGTTCCAGTTGCCACACCCCAACCAATGCCAGTGTGCATAAAGGTGTAATACTTGACTTATATGTTCACTCCTGGACCCAGCATTACAATGAGCCTCACTCAATACCTGCTACGTTAGTCAGATTTTGGTTGATTATCATGCAGTAACAAAGACTTTAAAATCATGTCTTATAACAACAAAGCTCTATTTCTCATTCACTTTTGCTATCAGCTACAGGTAAAATGTATCGACTTCTGCCCATATGTCTTCATTCCAAGATGTAGGCTGAAGGAGCAGCTATTATTTAGGACATGCCATCTCCAAGGTAGAAGATACAGAGGACAAAATGTTCTTTCTTGTAAGTGGTTGCCTGGCACTTGCATATGTTACTTTTACTCACATTTTATTGGCCAAAGCAAGTCACATAACAAAGCCTAAGAATGGAGCTTACTCCTCCCACAGAAAGAAACTACAATACGATCTTCTACATACAAAGTTAAACGGCTGGCAGAGGTTCATTCCCCAAAGAGACCTCCAACAGGATTACACCAAATATCCCCTGTGATCATTGATTCTTATTGTTTCAAGCTCCAAGTGAATTTTCAATGCAGAATATCTCTCTATCCCAAGAGACCTAATGTTAAGGACATCTATGGGAAAGATTAGTCAGAATGTTGGGCATGCCTTCCAGACTGAAGTGTGACTGCATTTAAACACAAGGGGGAAAGATGCACTTTGGAGCTATCTAGAAGCAAAATGGGGAAGACCCAGAGTGGATAATCGGGCTACAAAACTTAAAAGACGGGTGAGAAAGGGCAGGGAGGTAGACCTGCACGATTTGATGTAGCAATGAGGAAACAGCAAAAAAAGAAGGCGAGGCAAAAGGGCGCCTGGGAGGCTCAGTCGGTTAAACATCCAACTTTTGATTTTGGCTCAGATCATGATCTCACAGTTCATGAGATCAATCCCAGAATCCCATGGGTTCTCTCTCTCTCCCTCTCTCTCTCTCTGCTCCTCCCCCACTTGCACAGGTGCTCCCTCACGCGCTCTCTCTCTCTCTCTCTCTCTCTCTCAAAATAAATAAATAAACATTTAAAAAATGCAAGGTGAAAACAGGAAAAGTAGCAAGTTAAGGACTTACCTCCAACATAAAGTTTTAAAGGATCTTGGCCCACTTTAGCACTTCTTCTAAGGTAAACAAAACATTATTAAAGCACTATTTTCTCCAGATTCCTCCACAACTTTTTCCTTGGATCGAGGGACTACTTTCTTTCTCATTCCCCATACTTAATCTCTAATTGTTCTAACTAATTAGTTTCCAAAATCTAATTGATCTAACAGATCTATGTATCTGATTTCGCTCCATTTATTGCAATGCAATAGCACCTTTCTTATAATCAGTTGACCATACATAAGTCTGTTTCTACACTCTCTAATTTTTTTCTACTTTTCTATTCTTTTATTCTTGTACCAGTGCCATACTGTCTTGTTTACAACAGCTAGAAATTTTTGATCAAAATGGCACCCTCAGATTAATTTAAGCATTGGTCCAATTAGTTATTCCCACAATGGAAAATTGCTTACAATTAAAGAACTAAACAGCAGCAGGCACACCATCCATGTATTGCCAAACAAGACACTTATGCCTAACAGTAAAGCTTTTAGGAGAGCAGGAATTTGATTGTGACAGCTCTCCATTTAAAAGTATTCACATGAGGCTGTCAGGCTCTAGGGTTACCATGCTAATTCTGCTCTTAAGGAATCATGGTGATGAAAGAAAAGCACTCTTAAGAAGAAAAATAATCTTTCTGTTCTTGCAACTGATTGCTGATGGTGTTTACATCAGAAAATAAATAAACGTGGCCAACTTGAAAAAGGAAAGCTAAAAATAAACAAACAAATGGCTGCTCTTTTCTCAGTGGGACCAATAATTACAGAACCATAGAGTTTGCTCTGCAACCTGCATCACCCATATTTCATAATCAACATTTTGGGGGGCATTTAGTACTTTTAACTGATTTCCCATTGATCTGATTCCTCCAAGGAGTTATATACTTCCATGATGAGTTTGTTTATTTGTTTTTGATTGCCAGCAAGCTGCAAACAATAATACTTCAAAACATCTGAGTTAGTTGTATTTGGCATTTCTCAAACTTAGTGTGCATTTGATTCACCTGAAGATTGTTGTAATTTGGATTCTGATTCAGCAGGTCTGGAATGGGACCTAAAATTATGCATTTCTAACAATGTGGTCTGATGTCAATTTCTTTGTCTCTAATTCATAATAAAGGCTTTGTAAATGTTTTTCTTTCTTTCTTTATTTATTTTAAGAGAGAGTGTTGGGGAGGGGGAGGGAGAGAGAGAATCCCAAGCTATCTGTGCTATCAGTGCAGAGCTCAAGGTAGGGCTCAAACTCATGAACCATGAGATCATGATGTAAGCCAAGGTCAGTTGCTTAACTGACTGAGCCACCCAGGCACCCCCATAAATGTTTTTTTAACTGAGCGACTGAACTAAAAATTAAACCTGATGTAGGTTATATATTTTTACAAATAGGAGGTAGAATATATAGATAATTCAAGTATTTCCTTTTCCAAAAACTATTATTCAGAAGAAACTAAGATGGTGAAATGCCCAGAGTCTAAGAGACCCCCAAAAACGAACCACCAGAGTCCAGAGTCAAAGCTAAGCAGCAAGGGTCATTTATTGCATGTTCGAACCTGGACCTCTGCGCCCCCGTTGCCGGTGACGCCAAGAGGCCCTGAGAGAGGTTTTTACACCCCTTTTATAGACAGGTACAAACAAGTCATGGGGAAATCAGGAATTCTCCACAGTTACAGAGCTGCGATTGGTTGCTGTTTAAAGTTGGACACTTAACAGTATTCGATTGGTTCCTACCTTTAGGTCAGACCACAACCGGGGGTACGGGTATCACAATGATAGATCAGGAATACACGGATGTGCCAAGCAACAATGATTGATCAGGAGTACACGGATGTGCCAAGTAACAATGGTTGATCAAGAATATACGGATGTGCCAGGCAATAATGATTGATCAGGAATACATGGGCGTGCCAAGCAATTGTACAGAAGCGGAACAAGCTGGTTAAGCTTGGTTAGGCTTCAGTTTCCCGTAACTTAAGCTTTTAAGTTTCAATTTTCTCAGGCCTCTCAATGGTTATTTTATTTAGACAGTAAAAAGTAAGGAAATATAAATATAATATGGTTAAAGAATAAATCAGCACAGTGCCAGGCACAGATTAATTACTTTCTGTGTTATACTTATTGTTCTCACTTTTATTTAGTCTACAGACTTTTATTTAGTCTATACATGTATTTTTGTATTTCTTAACCATTCAAAGTCCTTCTGCCATTGCTACATTTTTATTTCCCTTAGACCCTACATTTTTTTAAATCTTCACATTACCATTTCCTTCCACTGTTCCACAGGTGACACTTCGTCTTTGAGCAGATGCTTCAAAGGATGGCCCCCTAGTTCATTTAGAAAGACATACTAAATCTTTGATAAGGCCTTGAAAAGGAACAGAATCTTTTAATGTCTGATCAAACTTTAGTAGCTGACCTATTTAATTGGATGGCCAAAGGGAATTGGGGAAGGGGGGGTGTCAAAGATATTGAATGTACCTTAGTGAGATCTGGATTATAGAACCCTTGTGTCTCAAGCCTTCTAACTCGCATTCTGGAATTATTACAATGCATTCTTTTCTTTAAAAATAGTAGGTATTCAATAAACGTTTGTGAAATAAGATAAATGCATGATTAATTTTGTAAAAGAATATAAAAATCTTGCTTCCAAAGTTCACTTCAAATTGGCCATCAGAACGTGAACACTAATGGTTAAAAAACTAACAACGCTTTTGATTCTGAGCCCTCTTTTATGTGTCATCATTGGGAACCAGGCTCATTCTTTTCCCCTAACAGACACTTGTGGACTTCAATGTCTCTGGGAGGGTAGAGTAATTTTAATATTTCCAAGTATAGGACAATTAATGTAAATTAACTGTGGACATCCTAGGTGATCAGGCTTTGCTTTCCTAAGCATCCTCTTCAATGACAAGTACTCAGTCACACCCTAAACCTAGCCATGGGAGAGAGAAAGGGAAAGGGAGAGAGAATGAGAGAGGATGCTTACTGATATAAGAGCAAATCCTGATGTGTCTTTCCCAGCAAACATGGCTCACCCTATGTAATAGGTGTTAAGAACATATTATTTGGGGCCAGAAAAATCTGTGCTCATGGTGTTACAACTTGACCTTGGATAACTATCTTATCTTTCTTGAGCTTCATTTTTTCTTCTGTAAATTGGGATAAATATACCACTTTGGAAGATGATTTGTGAGGATTAACTATTATAAGGGGTAAAGAGGACTGTACAAGTGCTCTCCAGAGAAACAACCAATAGGAGATATAGATAGAAAGAGATAGGGAGGGAGATATAGAAATATAAATGAGAAGGAATTGGTTCATGTGATTACAGAAACTCACAAGTCCCAGGATCTGCAGTAGGCAAGCTAGAGACCTTGGAAAGCTGACGGTTCTGTTCAAGTCAGAAGGGCAGGAAAAAATGAGGCCCCAATTCAAAGGCAGGCAGGCAGTTCCCAGTCAGCTTTTTTGTTCTATTCAGACCTACAACTGATTGGATGAGGCCCACCCAGATTAGAGAGGGCAATCTACTTTACTCAGTCTATTTATTCAAATGTTAATCTCATCCAGAAATGTCCTCAGAGACGCACCCAAAATAATGTCTGACCAAATGTCTAGGCATCCTGTGGCCTAGTCGGTTTGACACAACAAATTAACCATCACAAACACTTAGCATGTTACCTGAAACATCCTAAGAGGAATAAATAAGAACTCTTACCAGGATCTTGAATTCAGCCTTCATGACTTTTGAGAAGACTTAATCCATTCCCTTTAGGTTAAAAAACTCATCTCCCTCAGTTCTACTGTCCATATAATGCTTTAATGTTCAGAGTCCAACTAGGAAAGTAAAGACCACTCTAAAGCTGAATGTTTAGAGCACAGGGAATTTAACACAGAGAGCCGTATGGGTAATGGAATACCAACCAGGGACACCAACCAGGGCATGGCGGTGCAAGAAGGCAGCACTGCTCCACTCCTGGCCCGGAGGGACACCTGCCCCACAGCCTGTGGACTCAAGAGCACAATAGGCCTCTGGAAAAATCTGGCAACACAGAGATGTGGCCCCCTGCCACAGGAGAGAGGGAGCACAGCCCTGGCTTCACCCTGCCTCTTGCAGCCTGACCTCTGACTATCTTCCTTTCTTAATCCCCTGATCACTGTTTTCTGGTAGGGATCGTGGCATCTCAAGGTATCTGGTATTTTGAGCCTATTTGAGTTGTATGCTAAAATGTCCTCAAAGTCCCACATTGTGGATTCTAGCACGTGATTTTCTTGTAAGAAAAAGCACAGCTTAGATACGTAATATCATAGATCTTTAACTTGAAACCAGTTACTGGACTCCCCAGTTCCATAGGGAAATAGACCTATTTAATGTTCAAAAAGGATAAAAGGTGGCTCAACATTTTTACCTGTCCAGGCCTGCTCCAGTAGGCCTCTTTTCCTAGCCTCTTTTTTCTTGTTTCCCCCCCCCCCCCTCCTTTGGTCACCAACTTTGGTTCATAAGTAAACACGATATATTCGTTACTGCTAACTTTATATGATTACAGTGAATACAGTATCCATAATTTAAACTTACATGATTTTTAATTTTCTGAGGAACCTCCACACTGCATGGGGGAGGGGAAGGAAAAAAAAAAAAAGAGGTTAGAGTGGGAGAGAGCCAAAGCATAAGAGACTGTTAAAAACTGAGAACAAACTGAGGGTTGATGGGGGGTGGGAGGGAGGAGAGGGTGGGTGATGGGTATTGAGGAGGGCACCTTTTGGGATGAGCACTGGGTGTTGTATGGAAACCAATTTGTCAATAAATTTCATATATAAAAAAATAAAAAAGAAAAAAAGAAAATAAACTTACATGATTTTGAATGCTTCTCATCTCCAAAGTGTTATTTTTTTTTTTCCTTAAGACATGCCTCTACTTGCTCTGATCTGGTGCTGAAACAGCTAAATATATTAGTAGGGGAAACAGTGTTTCATGACTATGCTGTAGAGCAGGGTTTCTTAATCTCAGCACCCCTGACAATTTGAACTGGATAATTATTTGCTATGGTGACTGTCCTATATACGTAGCATGTTCAGCAGTATCCCTGGCTTCTACCCACTAAATACCTATAGTACTCTCCCCAGCTGTGACAACCAAAAATGTCTCCTGATATTACCAGGTAACCTCTGGGGGAACAACATCACTTCCAGTTGAGAATCACTGCTATAAACAGAAAAAAAGAACAAACCAATATCTGAAGAGTAGCACTTTACCTACACTTCCTAATTTTATTTACTCTTCCTAAGAACATTCTAAGACAAGCAGTAATGTCCCTGCTTTAGAGAAACTGATCAGAGCCAATGCAATAATGTGCTTGTGGGCTCATCATCCCAAACGAGCAGAGATGACTGAGACTGACTAAATCCTCTAGTCTCTGCTACCTGAAGGTTTGCCTACTATCTCATGAGAGCCACCCATCTCTGTGATTGTAAATCCCTTCTTCCTGACAAAAATATACTTCACAAGACATATTCCCATAATGGCCAGTTAATTTTGCTGTAATTCTACACATTTATCTTAGTCAAAAAGATATCTCAAACTTAAAATATTAAAGCAAATAACTGACTACAATAACATGTTTTAAATACAGAATGCAAATTAATCCTAAACATTAATAATCTTTAGTTCAGAGAGTGTGTGCCTGTATTAATCTTCTTTTCCACAGTGCTTGCTGATGAAGGACTTGTATTTGGTTAAACCACATGGAGATCTGGGTAGGACCTTTATCACTGAAAGGTTTCCTACAAAACTCTGTTGAAAAAAATTTTGAGGGGTGCCTGGATGGCTCAGTCAGTTGGGTGTCTGACTTTGGCTCAGGTCATGATCTCACTGCTTGTGAGTTCTAGCCCTACGTCGGGCTCTGTGCTGACAGCTCAGAGCCTGGAGCCTGCTTCAGATTCTGTGTCTCCCTCTCTCTGCTTCCCACCCCCACTCACACTCTCTTTCTCTCACTCTCAAAAATAAATAAACATTAAAAACATTTTTTTTAAATATTTTGAAAATCTGAGGCAGTGACTTCCCACCTTCTAGTCCCCACAAACTAATACTTTCTCAGTCTAAGTAATTAACAAAGTGTGTTCAACAGAACTCTAGATTGACCCATGAGATATATCTGCTTCCCATTTGGGTCTCCCTCTCTCTCTGCCCCTCCCCAGCTCATGCTCTGTCTCTCTGTCTCAAAAATAAAATAAAAGCATCAAAAAAAGTTTTTTTAATAAATAAATAAATAAATAAATAAATAAATCTTAGATAAATGTGTTTGAGTAATGATTGAAAACTGCAATAGTTCATCTTGTTGTGTTGCATATACATTTAAGAGGAATACTTACTAGACTGGTGTCCTAAATTTATGTGACCATAACTTGCCCCTGTCTATATTCTGAAGAAATTAGTGCTTTGAAGAATACAATTTGGGAAAGACCGCATTGCAATTTTTCTTCTAAAAAGTTTTTATTTTGTTCTTAACGAAGTCCTCTAGAGCTCTCTGTCCCTAATTTTTTCAGCTATTTTTATGGCAATTTTCTATACCTATCCTGTTTCAGAAAATATTTTAAATAGAACATAAATCACTTTTGACCTAGCCATAATCTGTGAAACCTTTGAAAAATCAGATATAAGCACAGTTTATCCTTTTCAGACAAACAGAGTACATAATGTTCAAACTCCAGTCCCAAGCAGGAAAGCTTACTGTCATTTTTCCCATTTTTAGTTGACAGTTTCTCCAGCAGAAACCTCACCCCACATACCCACAAGATACAGGGAGATATACTATCAGTCAGAACTCATCTTTGGTCATAGCAAATAAGCTATCAAATATATACTTCCTAGTGAAAAGATATGGAGATTAATTTTTTAAATACATTCAAATGGTTTACTATCCATTGGTACATTCTGTCTTCACTGATATGGATGATAAGGGCTTATGAAATCATGAATATAGAATTTATACCTCAACACAGACATTTCTATTTGAAAAGAGTGCTAAGAGGATAAACACATTTTAGCTGCCCAGTTAGTAATATCCAGCAAAAACAAGAACCACATCCGAGCTCAAGCGAAGTCTTAAGCCTCTGTGAACACAAGCTTCATATTTACAGAGGTATGTAGTTGGTGGTGAGTCCTACATCACCTTTCAATTCCTTCTCCTTGTTGAGGCAGGGTACAGAAGGTGATAAATTTCACTATTCAATTCCAGAGAAAGACTCATCTAATATGATAATAGAAACCCAGTTTTGTTTGCCTAGAATCTATATGTCTTCATTACTGCATCTTACAACGATGGCTGGCTGGATGTTCACTCCATTTGAAAAGTGTTGTTTGCTTACAATATGAACCATGTGGCATGGCAGGGGGTTATTTATTTAATGAAAATGAATTATCTGCTTGACTAAATTATTACTTGAATTATTACCTGTGCCAGTAATAAACTTACTGCTCATATACCATTAATATTCCTACTGTGGAAAGTGCATTGTACTGTTTATTACATACATTTACTCTTTAATCTCCCTGTGGTTATGATAATTTAATATGTTGACCTTACTATTCAGATGGTGAACTGAGGCATAGAGCAGTTAAATACTGCCCAAAGTTATACAGCCACTAAGTGTTTGAGATAGGATTTGAACCCATACAGCATAACTCTAGAGCCTGTACTCTTAACCATGAGTTGATCACAGTAAGAAGCAATTGGACGTTGTTCATGAATTGAGTGGCCAGAGTAGAATGGGGTGGAATGGCTTCTATTTCTAATGAGCAAACTTGTAAGAAGAAATAAGGAATCTATTGACCAGAAGAGTAAACACTTAATACCAGAAAGAGGGAGAAAAGTGATTTTTTCAGTAAATCCTAAGTTGATTTTGAAATAAAGGTTAAGGATGGGTGGGAATTATGGTAAGCACATTTTAGGAATGGTAGTCAGTTCTAGACCTTGCCTGCCACTGACTACCTGTCATATATTAATCAAGTCACTTCCATATGACGGTTGCCTACTAGCAAGGTTGATGATGAAGAAGGAGGAGGAGGGGGAGAAAGAGGAAAGGGAAAAGGAGGAGGAGGAGGAAGGAGGAGGAAGAGGAAGGAGGAGAAGGGAGAAGAGCAGGAGGAGGAGGAGGAGAAGGAGGAGGAAGAAAAGAAGTTACTTGTCTCTAATGTCTCTAATTGCTTTCCACGTTTTTGGATTTATAGTCCTATGGAAAGAATCATATGGAAATAGTTGTATCATTCAGGAATGATCTGTATTGCGATCTCAACATTCAATTTTTAATTGAATTCAAAACAAAAAACAAACTCACATACCTAACACAGAAATCACAATTTCTGCTGCAGTATTAAATTACTTGGAACTTTGATGAGTCATGTCATAATTCAAGTCTTCATCCCTTCAGTGTTCTCTTTCTGTAACTTCGAATCTGCTTTCCATTGTTGCTCCTTCTCATCAGTGACTAAGCAGTTCTCATTCTCTCACCTGTCAATCCTCTTTCTTGATTCTGATTCTTCTTCTACCATCCCATATTCTCTCTCCCCTTCCTCTTGTTTAAACCTCCCAGAAGAATTACTGACACTCATTGTGTCCATATCCCAAGCCCTCTTTCATTACCCCCAACTTCAATTATCATACATTGCACTCTTCCAATGAAGACACTTTTTCCAAAGGTCTTCCAATGGCTTTCTAACTAATATGAACAACAGAATTTTTCCCATTATCACTCTCCTCACCCTTCTTATATTGGGAGACTGTCCTTCCTTTCTGTTTTTCATGGCCTCTTCTACTCCACCATCTCCAAATCAGTGGAAGTCCTAGAAATGTGCCCATTGCCCAATGCCTCTGGGGAGGGCCTCTGAAATATATATCCCAACTCAAATCTCTACGAACATGTCATGCTTACCCTACTTCAGAATCAATTATTTGCTACACATTTGCAGATGGGCATTCACAAAACCTCCCTTTCTTCTCTACATTTTCATTTAATTTTTGTCAGCTTCATCCTTCTAGTGGAAAAAAAAAAACAAAAAACAAAACAACAGAAATCTGGTAGTCACCTTCATTGCCTAGCTATTACTGTCCCACACTTCAATCAATAAATCTTGATGATTTTATTTCCATCATATTTCTCAAAGATTTATCTTCCTTGCCATCTTAATTTTTATTGCTTTAGTTTAAGGAATCATCTTTTTTTTTCCTTAGACCACAAATTGTTCTTTTTCCCTCCAGACAAGCTCATCTTCCTCTTCATCAGGGCTTCTGGAATCATCTGTAAGTCTGGAGAAGCAGAGAGGGGGCTGAAAGCTACTGGTTTTCCAGGACATGTTACAAGCCTTTTTCAGAAGGTGATGAAAATCTCTGTGAAAAAGGTTTCAAGCATAAAAGTCATATGCTCATAGTTGGCTTTTATTCTTGCCACTCTGTTGCTCACATTTCACATTCCCACAACAGAAAATGTACACCGATGTTTTCCATCCTCACATCTGTGCTGGTTACTCTATCTTTCTTCTTCCAATTTCCCCCTTTCCTCCTGTCTTGCTTCGGGAGACCTAGGTTCCCACATCCTTTGGCCTTATGCTGGGTTCAGCCTATGGGAAATTCTAGAACATCACAGAGCTGGAGGAGAGAGGGAGATCAGGGTATTTATCTCCCTGGCTTCTTCCCTACCAGGTCACAGTTTGTCAATGGCTTTGTTTCCCTGACAAAGACCATATTCCTCTTTGGAACCATGGCTAAAGGTCTTGTTCAATTTAAAAAAAAGTTCCTCCCTTTGGTCCCTTCGAACCTAAATGTGGCAAGACCTTCTAGCTTTACTTGACCTAAGGATGGTTCACCATTCCTTCTTGATCTTCCTTAGTCTCATATTTAGATTCATAAATAGTCTCTTTGTTAAAGTTTCTTTCATCACCCTACTAAGTGTTCTACCTTCTGGGACACTGACTTCTACAGTGCTGTTGACTAAAACATGTTTCTCCACCTTCCTTCCCCACTCCCTTTATAGAACTAGTGCATATTCATCCTTTGATACACATCTCAACCTGAGAAGCCAGAAAAGTTCATCTGGAAGGAAAAATCTTTAATATGTATGCCAAATGCTTTCTGGTATCTCTGCAATCATACTTATCGTTCATTATTTTACGATCTATTTCCCCCACTGTAAGGTGGAATTCTTCAAGTTGAAGTTACAACCAGTAATATTTCTTTTGTATCCTTTCTTTCTAACCCACTGTCTCATATATAGCAAGTTCTGGTTGAATAATTATTGACAAATGTTTTGATCTGAATCCCAGTTTGCAATGACCTCAAGTGATACTGTCTTCCTCTCCTATAATACCTTCTGCACTTTTGTCTCAGTTTCCAATAATTGGACATCCCTGGGAAATCCTCTGTGATAATGGGCATTCATCTTTCAAACTGAAAGTATCACTGGAATATTAAGAGGACATTAATCATTTATATATTGGTATGAATTAATTCAATAAAATATTTCTAAAATATTTCTATTAAATGTCAACTGATATCTGCAATAGTGATAGAATAAGACATTCAATTGGGGTTAGGCAATCATTATTTAGTGCCATTAAGCATTTCTAAATCTAGGTGGGGCACAGTGGAGTATTTTAGTGATGGTCCAATGGTCAATAATGAACCCATATTTCTGAGCATTGACATAGACGATCACAAGTAACTGAGCAAGGGGACTAAACTTGGTTCTGACCGATGATTCAACCTTTATCTATTATAAAATATTGCAGATTTGACCTTGGAAAAAACAGATCACTTACTTTTTTCCTCCTCCTCAAATTCAATATTTTGGCCTTTTTTTTTCTTTTTGCTAGTAGTTAATAAAGTGAAAAGTCTTTGTTCTTATTACAAAGACAGCTTTTTAAAACCTAATCCATTTATAAATTGGACTGCCTATAGTTTCACTTGTTAAGGACAGATGGGAACTATACAATCCTCCTGTCCACTTCTCCAAACACTCAGGTTTCTTGTTTTAACCTACATGTACCTTTTAGCTTTATATAGTATATGGTTCTCCTTTTGCCCTGGGTAGTGAGACGCAGCCTACCAACTCAGTTTAATACATATAAACTACACACATTTACACTCAACATGGTGATCTTCTTTTGATGCCTGATGCCTGGATTATAGTATACACTTAATATTAAGTTTCACTGTGCTTTATGGACTTGACTAGAGAAAGAAGTTTAAAGAGAAAATGGCTAAAGTATCCAGAGTTATTGCAAGGATCTTTAGGAGAGGAACCCACTTGTCAGAGAAACAAATGTTCCCACCATCCTTAGGACCCAAGGCTGTACTCATTAAAAGTACACAGGACCTTTTGTGGAGATTTCAGGGCTTCAAACCAGCATTTGAATAACGAGCATTGTACTGTATGTGACATTTTCTGGAACTACTGCAGAGCCTTTCTATTTTGTCATGGAATAGCATGTGTGCGTTTTACAAGAGGGATTTTTTTTTCCATGAAGGATTTGGAATTCATGGCTAGACTATAATAAAAGGGTATAATGATTCAAGTCAGCTGGACTTTGTGTTATTGTAATAGTTGAGTTTGGTCACAGAAAGGGAGGGATTGGGCAGATTATTGCCTACTGGAGTATAAAGAAGGAAGAGCTATGCCTTCTAATAGAACCTCCAAAACAGATTTTAGAAAAGATCGTGTATTTTTTTCCCTGCTGTGCAGACATTTCAACTTGCTGAGGAGCCCGACTGTTTAGCCTATGTGGATGTTGAAATATCAGCAGTTTCTAATGACAATGAAGTCACAATCGGGAAGGGCATTAAAATGGGAACCACTTGAAGCGAGTGGCAAAGGGAAATCAATCAGCATTGTTATTTTTTGCTTCTCCTAGAGAGCTAGCAAGGCCATGCATGAAGACAGTGGCAAAAAAAAAAAAATTGCCTTTGAAAAATCTCACTACAATTATCTGTCTAATGGCATGGTGTAACTTCCGTTCAAGGAAAGGGCAACATCACCTCTGGGTGTCAGGTCCTACATTTCATGATGACTATTAATCATTATAATGGCTGTAATACCACTGTGCATCTGTCTAGTGCTTTGGCTTTCACACTGCACTTTCACAGACATTACCTCATGGAAAAGCAGTATGGCAGAGTGAAAAAGCATTAGACGGGTGTGGCAGGCTTTGACTTCAATCATCCCCCCCCCCCCCCGCACCAGCTACGTAAGCCTAGGTAACCCTAAGAAAACTGCCTATGAAAACTGCCTAAGAAAACTGTCTATGGACAATAGATGCTCAATAAAGAGTGACCCTTATTATTACTAAAACCATCAGGCCCTCAAAGTTAACTCTAAAGTTAGATGGGGCATATACAAAATATTCATAAATAAATATAAGGAACCTGGTTTCAACAGAATAGCAGAACTTGTCTAAGATAACACAGCTTGTTAGCAAAAGTATCAGAATTCTAATATAGGACTTTCATTCCTAGTCCTGTGTCCTTAGAAAATAAGTATCTTGAATGGCCTTTCCCTCTGGGAGAATACTGATAATAAGAATAGTTGCTCTAAGAGAATTAGGACAGAGAAAACCTTTCTTCTACTTCTCTTTTTATTTTTTAAGTATATTTATTTATTTTGAAAGAGCATGAGCTGGGGAGGGGCAGAAAGAGAGGGAGGGAGAGAATCCCAAACAGGCTCCATGCTGTCCAAAGTGTGGCTCAAACTTATGAGATCATGACCTGAGCCAAAATAAAGAGTCAGATGTTTAACTGAATGAGCCACCCAGGCACCACTTCCACTTTTCATTTTTAGAATCTATATTTTATACGTAACTAGGGTAAGCAAGCATACTACATATTCCAAAACAAGTCCAGTTTCCACATACTAGCGAACCTTTTATCCCAATGATGACCTTAAGAAAATAAGTTTTCTATGTCTGTGTAAACCACTCTGACACAAAACAAAATTGAGGGGGACAGCAGTGCATTGAGGTTAAGCTTTTTGATTCATTTACAAGAAATTTTGTCTAGAAAAAATTAACTATATCAAATTACACCCTTTGCTAACAACAGAGTGTTTGTTGGGCCATATTAAACACATATAGCATACACTAGAAACATACACTATCTTGAGAAGCCAAGTGCCATATGTTGTCTTTTCCTTCAGTTAAATAACAGTTTTGGTCTCTAAAGATATCAGTACATTGAATAAGTAAAATCACAAACTCAGACAATAGGGTGGAGTGAGGGATTGGGACAAAGCTACTGAGGAGCATGTTAATTATTGATTCACAAAGTCCACAGATAGCAAATCGTTATTTTGTTACCTGATGGATCTGCAGGGCTTGTACAACAAAAGATCTTTTAAGCAGTAGGATTGATGCTTTAAGTTGGGAAACAGTCTATCAATAAAGGTCAGTGTGACAATATGATTTATTCAAATACAATGCTACTGCAAACAGTTTTTACATTCCAGGATAAATGGCAGGTATTTTTTATTTGTGTGTAGTTTCCCCACAGAAACCCTGTTTGAAATGTTTCATTATTTATTGTTGCTTTTTAGAGATGAAAGGAACCAATTTATTTACCTTTCATGATCACTTCTAACTGGTAAGAGAAGGTAGAGACCTACAGCAAAAATCAATTGGTTAATAAAATAGTTAATTGACTAAGTGCTCACTCTGATGGGCCAAAAGCACAGACAGTGCACAATCCAAGTAAGGGTGCTTAATTAAAATGCGGCTGCCTGTACTTAATAAAATTCTGCCATGTAGATAGAAATTAATGCTGGAAAGACATCTGCATTTATTATTATATTGCAGAGAGGAAGAAAATTAAAGTGGTTCAATTAGGACTTTGTCTTAATGTACTCCACATAGGGGCACTTGTGGTTAGCACAGCAGTTACAAGAAATTCTAAAAATCATTGCTTCTCAAAATACAAGTGTCCACTAGTTACATATTTCACATGTTAATACAGCATATGAAATATCAACTGGGACAAATTAGCTACGAGTACTCTAATTCTTATAAATCACGTGTTTATTAAATATAGATGGTGATGAGATGTTAGACATGGTGTGGTGAAATTTGTGTGTACGAAAGACTTTACAAATTTACTTGTTTTGATAAAATGAGAGAACCTCTGCAAATGACAACTAATTCTGCCTCCTCATACATTACTAGCCATACCATAGCAATATGAGTGACTTTTCCCTAAGAATGTGAAATTTCTAAATTAATAGAGTAAATAGGAGTTTTAGTTTTTTCTAACTATGTGATTTTTAGTTTTTATATCATCTTTATTGTGGCAAAATTTACATATGATAAGATTCACTAATTATTGTGTACAACTTGAGGGGTGTTTTTAATGCTTATTTGTTGGGTTTTTGGTTTTTTGGGTTTGTTTGGGTTTTTTTTGTTCTTGTTTTTGTTTTTTTAGAGAGTAGAGAGAGTGTGCACATGTGGGGAAGGGGGAGAGAGAGATTGGGAGAGAAAGACTCCCAAGCAGCCTCTGTGCTGTCAATGTAGAGTCCAACACAGGGCTCAATCCCATGAACCACAAGATCATGACCTGAGCCACAAACCAAGAGTTGGACGCTCAACCAGCTGGGCCAACCAGGCACCCCACAACTTGAATTTTAAACAATATTACTGAGGCATGATTGACATATAGTTAGCTGCACATATTTAAAGTATACATTTGGATGAGGATACACCTCTAAAACTATCATCACAATTAAGATAATAAACATATCACTCACCAAGTTTCCTTATCCTATATGTGGTCACAGCACCTCATCCCAGCCACCCCATTCTCAGTCAACTACCAATGTACTTTCTATCACTATAGATGGGTATTTCTAGAATTTAAAATAAAATCATTCAGTATAAAATCATTCAGTAGTCTTTGGTTTCTTGCACAGTATAATTATTTTGAGATTCAGCCATGTTGTTGCATCCATCAGTAGTTGATTTCTTTTCATTGCTGAGGAGTAAGTAGCTCATCATGTGGACTACCACATAACATTTGTCCATCCATTCACCTAGATGGACTTTTGGGTTTTGTTTTTGGATTTTTTTTTTTTTTTTTTTTTTAGGATTTTGACTATTACAAACAAAACTACTATGAACAGGGGCACTTGAGTGGCTCAGTCGGTTGAGCATTTGACTCTTGATTTTGGCTCAGATCATGATCCCAAGGTTGTGGGAATGAACCCCACATCAGGTTCCACGCTGAGCGTGGAGCCTGCTTGCTTCAGATTCTCTCTCTTTCCCTCTGCCCCTCTCCCCAACTCACTTTCTCTCTCTCTACAAAATTAAAAAATTTTAAAAAACTGCCATGAATATTTGAATATAGATCTTTGAATGGATACACACTTTTGTTTTTCCTGTGTAAGTACTTAGAAATGAAATGGCTGGGTCAAAACAAAGTTTGACACCTGTTTATGTTTAGTTACTTAAACAGGTGTCAAACTTTGTGTATAATTTAAATAAACACTTGAAAATAAATGAATAAATAGTGTCAAACTGTTTTCTATTGCAGTTGTGCAATTTTACATTCCCATCAGCAGGGCATGAGAGATGAAGGCACCCACATTCTTGTCAGCATTTGTGCAGTAGTATCTCATTGTGGTCATATTTCCCTAATGATTAATGAGATTGGGCAACTTTTCATGTAATTATTGGACATTTGAATACCTTCTTTGGTGAAGAGTTTGTTTAATTTTTCTCCCATTTTTACTGGGTTTTTATATTACTGAGTTTTAAGAGTTCTTTATATGTTTTGAATACAAGTCCTTTATTTAAGCATGAGATTTTCGGTATTTTCTCCCTGTCTGGATCATCTTTTTCATTCTTTTAATGTGTCTTTCAAAGACCAGAAGTTTTTAATTTTGATAAAGTCTAAATTATTTTTTTTTACTTTATGGATATTTCTGGTGTTACAGCTAATTTGTTTTTGCCTGACCCAACATCACAAAGATTTCCTATCTTTTTTTTCTAAAAGTGCTATGGTTTTAAATTTTACAACTAAATCTATGACCCATTTGCAGTACATTTTTTTATTTGGTGCAAGATGTGGACCATTATCAAAAATAAACTGACCATATACACGTGGGTCTACTTCTAGACTTTATTCTGTTCAGTTGATCTCTTTATCTATCATAATGCCAGTACCATGTTGTCTACATTTTTGTAGCTTTATAAAATAAAAGTTAAAGTGAGTTAGTAAAAATTCTCCTAATGTTGTTTTTCTTCAAAATTCCTTTGGCCATTCTAGGTTCTCAACTTCTTCGTTTAAATTTTAGAATATGTATATAAAATTTCTTAAAAAAAAAAAAAGCCTGCTAGGATTTAAGATCATAATGAATCTAAATATCAATTTGGGGAAAACTGTCACTGTAACTATATTGAGTTTTTCAATCCATTTATTTAGTTCACCTTTAATTTATTTCAGCAATGTTTTGCAGTTTTCAAGGTACAGATCTTTAATATCTTTTATCATATTTATCCTAAGCATTTCATACTTCTGATGCTATTCTAAGTGGTTTGGGTTTTTTATCTCAATTTCTGATTTATTGTTAATATATAAAATCAAAACTGATTTTTGTACATTGATCCTCTATCCTGCAACTTTGTTAAACTTATTAGTGCCATCAATTTTTTTGTGTGGATTCCATCCAATTTTCTACATAAATGGCAATATGTTCTGCAAGAAAATATAATTTTATTTTTAAATAAAAATTTGACTTGTTCCTTTCCAATATGGATAGCTTTTTAAAAATTCTTGCCTTATTGTACTGGTTAGATCCACCACATGCTGTTAAGTAGAAGTGGTGAGAGCAAACATACTTGTTTGTTCCTGATTCAAGGGGAAAATATTCAGCCTTTCACCATTAAGTATTAAGGAAGTTGAGCAAGTTCTGACTGATTTCAAGTTTGCTTAAATTCTTTATCAGGAAGAGATATCGGATTACTTCAAATCCTTTTTGCATCTATTGAATGATCACTTTTCCCCATTTCTTAATAAGGTAAATTATAGTGATTGATTTTTACATATTAATTCAACCTAGCACTCCTGGAATAAACTCTACTTGCCCTAATGTTTTATAGTTTTTATATCTAGTTGAATTCGGTAGGTTAAAATTTTAATAATTTTTAACTATAAATTCATGAGAGATACTGCTTTGTAGCTTTTTTTTTTCTTGTATTGTGTTTTTCTGGGTTTGGCATGAGCATATGCTGACCTCACAAAATATGCTAGAACATTTTCCTTCTTCATATTTATAAAAGAGCTTGTGTGGAATTTGTCTTCCTTAAGTGTTTGATAGAAGTCTCCAGTGAAGCCGTCTGGGTTTTGAATATTCTTTGTGAAAAAGCTTTTCCTATAAATTCATTTTTTTCATAGATATACGTTTATTCAGGTTATTTATTTCTTCTTGAATGAACTTTGGTAGTTTGTGTCTTCCAAAAAATTTGTCCATTTAACCTAATTTGTCAAATTTATAGTCAAAAAGGTCATAATATTCCCTTATTCTCCCTTTAATACCTGTGGTAATATCTGCAGTGATACGATTCTCTTATTCTTGATAAGAGATTAGTAATTTGTGTGTTCTCTCTTTTTTTTCTGATCAGTATGGCTAAACGTTTATCACTTTAACTGATGTTAAAGCACCAGCTTCTGGTATTCTTGATTTTCCCAACTTTTTTTTTTTTTTTTTTTGCTTTATACTTCATTGACTTCCAGTCTGATTTTTATTAATTCCTCTCTACTGCTTATGTAGGGCTTCATTTGCTCTTTTTTTCCCAGTTTCTTAAAATGGAAGGGGAGATCATTGATTTGAGATCTGTTTTCCTTTTCCTATGTAAGCCTATAAAAATTCTACTTTAGCTTCATCTCACAAATTATTGATATTATGTTTACATATACCTTCAGTTCAAAATACTTTCCAATTTCACTTTTTATTTTTCTTTAATCCACGTGTTTACAAGGTTACTTTTTAGTTTCCAGATATTTGGGGAATTTTTAGATAACTTTCTGTTATTGATTTCAAACTGTGATCAAAGAATATACTTCCTATGACTTAATGCATTTAAACTTTTTTTGCATTAAAACTTTTTGAGCCTCGTATAACAGACTATAAAATATTCTCTATCTTGGTCAATGCTCCATGTGCACTTCAAAAGAATGTGTATTCTGCTGTTTTTAAATGAGTGTTTTATAACTGTTGATGAGGTTAAGTTGGTAGATAGTGGTATTTAAGACATATTTTTATTGATTTTCTATTTATTTTATCAATTCTTGAAACAGATATTGATATCTCCAATCATATTTGTGAACATATCTATTTCTCCTTGCAGTGCTATGTTTTTGCTTCACGTAAGCTGAAGCAAAATATTCTTTTACTATGTGCATAAACATGCTATTCCTTCTTGATAAGTTGACCCCTTTATTATTGTGAAACAACCCTCGTTAGCCCTGATAATAGCCTTTGTTCTAAAAGATATTTTTTCAGGGGCGCCTGGGTGGCTTAGTCGGTTAAGTGTCCGACTTCGGCTCAGGTCATGATCTCACGGTTCATGAGTTTGAGCCCCGTGTCAGGCTCTGGGCTGACAGCTCAGAGCCTGGAGCCCACTTCAGATTCTGTGTCTCCCTCTGTCTGCCCCCTCCGCTGCTTGCACTCTGTCTCTCTCATTGTCTCAAAAATAAATAAACATTAAAAAAAAAATTTGGTAATAAAAAATAAAAGACTTCTTCTGATGTTAATAGAGCCACTTCAACTTTCTTTTGATCACTATTAGCATGATACATGTTTTTATACTTTTACTTTGAACCTATTGTGCTTTTACATTTGATGTGGATTTCTTACAGGTATATAGTTGCTACAACATTGTTTTTTTCTCTTTTATTGAAGTGTGCTTCACATACAATGTTATATTCGTTTCAGATGTATAACACAGTGATTTGACAATTCTGTATATTGTGCTATGTTCACCATGGTAAGTGTACTTACCATCTGTCATCATTACCATTCTGAACAATCACTGCATTTTATCTAGGAAGGAGGGCTATTTATATCATTTATACTTACTGTGATGATTAGCATGGTTTGTTTCAAATCTACCATCTTGTTGTTTGTTTTCTATTTATCCCATTTGTATTTTATTTCCTTTTTTCTCCTTTCTGGCCTTATTTTGCAATGAGTATTTCTGTGATTCCATTTTATTTCCTTTGTCAATTTGTTAACGATAACTTTTTTGTTATTTTAGTGGTTACTTTATGGTTTACAGTATTTATCTTTATCTTATTACAGTTTACCATACCACTTCACACATAATTTTTTAAAAACTGACAATATACTTCCACTTCTCCCTCCCCTAGGCTTTTTGCTTTTGTTGTCATACATCTTACTTCTACACAGGTTATAAACTTTATAATATATTGTTACTATTTGTGCTTTAGAGATAAATTGATTAGATTAGCATTTAAATAGACTTAGATGAGAATAATTCTTTATATTTACCCATGTAGTTACCTTTTCTACTTAAAGCAGTCTCTATAATATTTCTTATAGGGCAGATATGCTGGTGATAAAATCTTTCAGCTTTTGTATGTCTAAATAGGTTTCATTTCACTTTGTTTTCAAAAGACAGTTTAGCTACGTAAGAATTCTAAGTTGATACGGTCTTTTCCTTTCTGTCAGTATTTCAGAGGCATTATCTTTTAGCTTACATTGTTCTCCATGAGAAATCCACTTATATCCTTATCTTCGTTTCTTGGTAAATATTCTTCATCTGGCTTCTTTTAAATTTTTTTTCTCTTTCTCACTGGTTTTGAGCCATTTTATTATTATGTGCCTTGGTATAGTACTCTTTATGCTTCTTGTGTTTGGAGTTTATTGAGCCTCTTGGTACTATGGCTTTAGAACTTTTATCATACATATATTTTTATCATATTTTATCATATACATTTGAAGTCCCCGAAAGCAAGAAAAAGACATGAAATTATTCAAAGAAATAATGGCCACAACTATGTAATTATATTTATTTATAGATTTGTTTTTATATATGGAGATATTGGAAATTTTCCCACAGCTCACGGAGGCACTTTTTTTTTAGTCTTTTTTCCATTTCACTTTGCGTAGTTTGTATTGTATATTTTTGAGTGCATTAATATTTTCTCTTAAAATTTCTAATCTACAATTAATCCCATCCATTTATTTCAAAAACCATAATTTTTATCTCTAAATGTTTAATTTTCATTTTTATATCTTCCATATCTTTACTTAATATGTTCAATCTTTCCTCTAGTTTCTTGAACTTATGTTGGGGTTTTCTTTCAAAATTTTATTTAAATTCTAGTTACTTAATATATAGTATAATACTTGTTTCAGGAGTAGAATTTAGTGATTCATCACTCACATATAATACCCAGTGCTCATCATAACATGTGCTCTCCATCACCCATTTAGCCTATCCTCTGCCCACCTCCCCTCCATCAACCCTGTTTGTTTTCTATTGTTAAGAGTCTGTTATGGTTTGTTTCCCTCTCCCTCTCTCTTTTTTACTTTTGAACAGTTGGGATATAGTTACACTTTTCTTCTAATGTCTTTGTCTACTAATTATGTCTTGTCTACCACTAATTATGAGACATTTTCCTGGTTGGTTTTTTCGTTTTAGTTTTTGGTTTTTTCATGCCTGGTTATTTTTAATTGGACACCAAACATTGTGAATTTTACCCTTTTGGTGCTATTTTTTGTATTCCTATAAACTTTCTAAAACTTTGTTCTGAGAAATAGTTAAGTTACCTGGAAACAGTCTGATACTTTTGGGTCTTGCTCCAGTACAACAATTATACCATGCTAATAAAAGAAGATCAATAAGAAATGTCCATCAAGTTAGAAGCTTTGGGAAGTTTTGTGTGCTCTAGAGGAGAGAAGATAAACCCTACAAAGTTTCAGTGTCTTGCTATCTAAGTAAAATTTCAGAGATTCAGTGGTCAGGAACATGTTAGAATATCCCCTCCACAGTAAAGGATAAATTATTACATCTTGTACCTCACTCTACAATGAAGAAAGCACATGGATCTCTTTGGGAACAGTATTTTCATTATTTAGAAATACTGCTTTTATCCATATAGCAAGTATCACAGAAGGCTGTCATCTCTGAATGGGGACCAGAGCATGACAAGACTGTGCAGAAGGTCCAGACTTCAGTGCAAAAACTCTACCCCTTAGGATATTTGAGCCAGGAGAACATATGGTTTTAGAGGTATCAGTAGTGAAAAAGATGCTGTGTGGAGTTTATGACAAACCCAAAAGTGAACAATCACAATGGAGACCCATACATTTCTGGAGTAGAGCCATGCCATCTGAGACAAAGAATTACATACCTTAAAAAAAAATCCTGGCATGCCTCTAGGCCCTAGTAGAGAGAAAAAGTGCCTGATCATGGTGTAACCCTGTCCATAACAGCCAGACCATCATGAGTCCTGTTCATCATGAGTTCAGTTAGACCCACAAAGTATTACACTAAAAGAGGCTAAGCAACAATACATCATGATATGGAAATGATATGTTCAGGATTGAGTGCAAACTAAACTAAAGGGCACAAATAAGTTACAGAAATAAGTGACCCATCCAGCAACCCAAGACGGTACCAGGGCTTCAGTTCATAACCAACAGCTCCATAGGATTTCATTATGACCAACTGAATCTTTTACACAATAAAGTTTAAGTGAGATAAAATAGGGTAGCTGTTAATGGCAATCAAATCGTAGAAATTTTTTTTAAAGATGTATAATTTTGATTATTTGCAAAGACAACTCTACGGAAATAACAGAATCAATACTCACAGTAAATTAATTTAAACTTTTGACAACGATTTCAGTAGAAGGAAAAAATTCTGACATCCCAGACTGATGGTGGAGCACCAATTATGCGCCAGAACCTACTCTAGACACTTGGTATCCCTTATTTCAATGAATCTATAAAACAAATCCTAAGAGGCAATTATCATTACCACCCATTTGAAGGTGAAAAAGTTGACGTTCAAAGAAAGTAAGCAATCCATATAAGTATACACAGAATGTTGTTTACTTGGAAGGAAAACTCTTTCTGCCTTCAAAATAAATTTTTCCTGTACACCATTCTAGTTAATAATGCTAGAAAAACCAAACCATAGTATCATATGTAGAGAATGTTCTATAATATCAAATAGTTTGTTGCAGGAACCCTTCACAGGAGCAGAAAAAGGACCCCAGTCCCCAACTCACTAGCAACCATCTGCTCGAGCACTGAACCTGATACCAAGAGAAGAGTCCTTCAGTCATAAAACAGGACTAACTACCACTGGACTGCTGGTTACACTGGACTCCTGTCCAAAATGGTGACTGCATTGTGCTTCTTGAGAATTCTGCCAGTGAAAGCACATCTAAATGCATACGTGTTTATCTTATGGCACCGCATTATAATATAGCTCTGTACCCATCTCTTTTGCAGTCCAGTCTCAATATGTGGGCCCTACCTCTGCCTATAGATATAGATATATATATTTAGCCTGCCTATATATATATATATATATATATATATATATATATATATATATATATTTAGCATGCTATTCTATATAGAGAGACAGATACATATATATATAGTTTTCATTCACTAGTTGACATTGAGACATAATAAATTATATATAATATATTGCGTAAATTATGCACGTGCACACGCGCGCGCGCGCACACACACACACACACACACACACACACACACAGCTTAATTGGGGGATGGAATATTTCATTGCATACTAAGGCTTCCCCATTGTTACTCCAGCCTCCGTTCTTCTCCAATCATCCTAACAACTACTATAGATTAATCTTCAACAGATTATTGATTATTTTAGGATAAACATCATGACTTCTTTATTTGTGTATTTCCCATAGAACTTAGAGCTCTGTCATGAGTGATTTTTTAATGGATGTTTTTAGAACAAAATTAAAGATTTTCATTCTAGAACATGAAGTTATCACATCTACATGATTGTGGAACTTTAAAATTGAGAATTTCCTTATAGAGCATTTAGTACAATTCTTATACTTCATGATCATAGAGAAATGAAATTTAACCAATCTGTAAAAGGTCATAGAGCCAGGCAGTGGCATAACTAGTTCTGTAAATAAATATTAAGCAAGTATATGCTATGTTATAACGACTAAGATTATAATGAAGGTCTTCCATTACCTAAATCAGTACTCTGTTCAAAATACCTATGAACTAGTTTTCAGTTACTCTTACTATAATATGAATTGCATGAGATTTTGTTCTGTTCACTTCCGTATCACCAGCCTATTGAGCAGTGTCTGACATCTGAATATTTGATGAATATTTAGAGAATAACTTAATGCACCATCAATTTTCAACTATATAAATATCATTTGATGATCTAAAGTTACTTAAAACTCTTATTAGTCCATCACTGGGAATGTCAGTGATTACAATTCAGAGATTGTAGAATTTTGATCATGTATGTTAGTCTTTGTCATAAAAGTGTCACATACATGAAAAGAAGTGTTTCAAGTATGTGTGCTTTGTGATTGGATTCAGTGTAAGCAAGAGTTTGTTCCTCTTTTTCAAAACATTTTCATGTTTGGGGTGAATTTTTTGTGTTTCCTTCCCTTGTTTGGGCACAGTACTAACACAGCCAGAATCTATAATTGGCCTGGCTATTGCTGAGCCCTCACTTACCCAATGGAACATCAGCTTTATGAAAGCAGGTTTGCTTTTCATGTTCACAGTTGTGTGTTGAGTTTTCTAAAATGAGGCTCTTGCAAGCCATTATCAATGAGAAATAATAAAAGGCTAGTGGAGACCAGGTTTGCATTGCTTCTTTTTAAGGCTTTTTACAAAGGTATACTTGGGAATGCTGTTTTTCAAAATCCTGTCCTGACAAGTTAAGTACTAGCAGTTCTTTGTTGAAAGAAAGATCTTTCATCTTTTTTTTTTCTTTTTCTTTTTAGGAAAGTTTCCTTCCTCTGAGATAGCCTCCTTTGGTCTGTAATACGCATATTGTGTGGCAGGCAGAAATTCACAGATTCACTCCCCAACCACCCTTTTTATGAACATAGGAAAATTGTTAGCTATAGATACTGCTGGAGTCTGAAGACAAACCACATTCTTTAGGTTTAGTAATATTTATTCATCACTCACATACATTTCCCTGAGTGCCTAACAAGTGCAAAGGGGCTACACAGGGGTCTATAGGGTTGAATCAACGCTTAAAATTGTGGTATATTTACAGTGGAAATGACTTTTACTGCCCGCTTTCTACATTCCAAACACTGAGTGAACCCCAACATGATATAATTTAATATTACAAACAACCCCACAAGTTGGGCATTAAGATTCTTATTCTTAAAAAGAGATAAGCAAGACTCTGTGAGATTAAATAGATTTCCACAGGTTACATAGATAGAAGACCGTACACTATGATTTCAAGCTAGTCTTCTTGCCCACAACCCTCATGCTCTTTCTGCTCTAACAGATTATTCAAACTTGAGAAGAACTCTAAAAAGGTATACACAGATCCCACAGGTCTATAGCCTCCAGTGGATCACTAGATTACATTGTAAAGTAGAAATACAAAGAAACTTCACATATCAAATTGATGAAATAAATTAAATGTATAAACAAACTATAAAATAAACTAAATAATTAAAATAAATTCACTTACATTAATAAATTGTGTATTTATAAATTATTAATATGACGGAAATTATTTAATTGGTCCAGATAATTCAACCCTAAGCTTTGGGGGGGTTCACTAAGCTACTTAGATTTGACTGGGCAAGATGTTAGATGCACTGATGAGAAATAGAACAGTGCCTGGGAACTACATCCAAGCAACCTCCATGCCCCTAACTTCTGATCTGTAAAGAGAAGAAGCATGCTCTCTCAGTGATTTTCAAACTGGGCACCTCAGAGCCCTGCTTTCCAGGTGCCTCAGAGGCCCAGGAGGAAACTAAATGATACAGGAATGGAGCCCGCCATTCTCATCCATCCACCCTATAACACAACTTTAGACAAATCAAACACACTTTTAGCAGTTTGATATGTTGGATTTCTGCTTAGGATTATCTTTAAATAAAACACCCGAACTTCTAACAATAATTTTTAAAATATCAAGCCTGATAGCCATTTCACTCTAAGTTTTAGAGTCTACGACCTCTTCAGAGCCTATAATTCTAAGGTCCATATAAGTAGTAAAATGCGTCTGGAGCAGCAATCCCAAATTCATATTCCATCAGGGGCCACATAGGACCAAGAAACATATACAAAACAAAACAAACAGAAAACCTGGTTTGAGACAATATAGGTAATGCTCTTTTGTGGCAACATGAGAGTGTATGCTCTACCTTAAAACAAAATTAAACTTCAGATTTTTTTCCACTTTAACACTGTACTGGCAAACAAGTCTGTATCTCTCAACATCTGACTTCCAGTCTAGAAACCAGTAGAATGGAGAAGCTCTCCAACAAGAACTTTGGGTTATAGAAACTGGGAAGGGAAAGATTATGTCGACATGAACCATTTAAGTTTGAACGGGCATCATTATTATTTCATTCAAGAAGAACCCAACGAAGACTTAAAATTCAACTATGGTTTGTGAAACTTGTACCCAAGTGTCCACACAGCGGAAACACAGATCAAACACAAACATGTAGGAAATTAAAGACCCTTCAATATCCTCATACATAAAATGGAATCTAAGGATACCAAACTCTACCATTACCATCATCCAATGGGATCTCTCTGCCCAATTGTGATCCTGTGTGGGTTATTTTCAAATAATAGGTCATAGACTCTCTAGATTGTCTTTTCCTGGGATGAAGTATATGCACGTGACACCCGTGCACGCATGCATGCACGCGCGCACACACACACACACACACACACACACAGAGGCATGAAGTGAATATGGTGAGACTTAATTCCTGCTGTTCATTGTTCACTGCATCAAAGGGAGCCTGCCAGCCACTTCTCTGTGAATGCACTAGTCTCAGAGCAGGGTCAAGAAGAGCCTTCTTCCTCTGGCTCTCAGCATTAGCTGTCTTATGTTTGACACCTCGTGCTGAGAGGCCTTACTTGGCTGGAAGCTCTGCACTAACTCAGCTCAGTCTGATGAGCCACTTGGAAGAACCAAGTTGAGGCTGTCTTGAAACTGCAAAAAGAGCCAGAGGGTCAGTGTAGTCAGTTTGTAAAGAATCAACCTAGCTAATGAAGGGGCCAGGAAAGTCCAACTCACTGGTGTAAAGCTGTCTTTTGATCCTGCAGGGGAAAGGAATTAGCACTTTTATTTTACAACAAATGTGCTTAGTAACTCTGAATCTAATTTCTTGTCCATTCCAGTTTATCCTACCTTGGAATGGCAGAAACGTCCCCTGAGTACCAAAGCATGGGTAGGATTATCCTGAGATAATAAAACAGAATAGCCTTCGAAGAGTAAGGAAAGTGTGAGCAAGGTTGCGGACACAATTGCATCGAAAGCATGTTTGAGAAGGGTATACGTGGGAAGGGTCAGAAATTATGTCTCTTACTATTGTTTACTCCCAGAACACAATGATACTTACAACACAGGGTTGTCACTGATTAAATGAGAAACTGCAAGGAAAGTGTTTCACAGTGTTCTTGGTCTATATTAAGTGCTTAATAAATGTTGGTTATAATTTGTTGTCAATACTACTATTATTGGAAGAAACAGCTTTAACAATGCTAACAAAATTAGTGTTTTATAAAGCTTATTATGTGACTGTGCAGAGTGCTTGACATACATTAAACTACTTAATCTACACATACCCCTATAAGGTAGATACTATGTCAGATAAAGAACCAAGGTAAAGGGGTGAAATAGGATGCCTGAGATAAATGGGTAGTGAGACTTCAAACTAAGGCAATGTGTTCCTGAATGCATACGTTGATCATCAGGCCTTACTGTCTCGCCAGATCTTTCATGGCCAGGTGTGCCACGTTATGAAGTATCAATTTCATCCTTATTTCCCTGAGAAGCTATTGATTGTTTTGAGGGAACTGAAAAGGTCAGACCATGCCAAAGTGGAACAAGCCCTGGAGAGCAGGAAAACCACAGATACAGAATCTTTTAGGAGGTTACTGAAAGGCAAGAGCAGGCACTGATAGAAAGCAGTGCTGAGATGGAAACAGAAGAAAGAGAGACACAACAGAACTGCTGTGACTGATCTGAGGTGTGGGAGGCAGAAATGAATCTCATAGAGCTCTTGAAGCTTGGACTTGGTGCAAAGGGAAGGAGGTGGAACTACTGTCCCCATGCCTCCAAAAAGAGAATTGGGGAAACAATCAGGATTAAAGAGAATAAATTCAGGTGAGGTGGAAGTCCTAAAAGGGTACCATGTAGTGAAATGAAAATACTGAGTAACATGTGGGGCACCGGGGTGGCTCAGTCAGTTAAGCATCTCACTTCCACTCAGGTCGTGATCTCATGGGTTTGTGAGTTCAAGCCCCACATTAGGCTCTGTGCTAACTCAGAGCCTGGAGCATGCTTCGGATTCTGTGTCTCCCTCTCTCTCTGCCCCTCCCCTACTCTCCCTTTCTCTCTCTCTCTCTCTCTCTCTCTCTCTCTCTCTCTCTCTCTCTCTCAAAAATAAATAAAAATTAAAAAAAAAAAAAAAGAAAATACTGAGTAAAACATAATCGCTGCTTTTTTAAAATCTGACTTGAATATCAACACTTCTGTTCAGCTGTATAGGGAAAAACGTTATAGCTAATGAAATAAGGCAAAAAAAAAAAGGCATAAGGATTGGAAATGATAAAATAAAACTGTCACCTGTTACAGATGACATGACTGTAATTCATAGGCAAACTATTAAAATAAGTGAATGTAAAAAATAAGTGGATATAATAAAGTGGTTGGATATAAGGTCAATATATAAAAACCATACAGTAACAAAAATAGAAAAGCGAATTTGTATAATAATAGTTTATAATTGCTTCAAAAATATTAAATACCTAAAGGTAAATCTAATGAAAAATAATACTTACTGAAAATAGTAAGTATTATTAAGAGAAATTAAAGAAAATATAAGAATTTAAAATATATGGAGCACCTGGGTGGCTCAGTCCGTTAAGCATTCGACTCATGATTTCCGCTCAGGTCATGACCTCGCAGTTCATGAGTTCAAGCTCCACATCAGGCTCTGCACAAGAATCTGCTTGGGATTCTCTTTCTCTCTCTGCCCCTCCTCTGCTTGCGTTCTCTATCTCTCAAAATAAATTTTAAAAATAAATAAAAATATATATACCAAATAAAATAAAATATAATGAAATTATAGATAAGCAATGTTCATGGACTAGAACATTCATTATTATTAAGATATTAATTATTCCCAAATAATTGATCCCAATTCCAATTAAAAGCCATGTGTATGTACATGTGTGTGGGTGGGTGGGTGTGTGCGGGTGGGTGGGTGGGTGTGGGTGTGAGTGAGAAAGAGAACGTGTGTGTGTGTGGAAATTAATAAGGGACAGAACTAGAAGATTTACCAGTTTACCAGAACTGGAAGATTTAGCATATCAAAATGTACAGTAATTAAAACAATGCAGTATTGGTACAAAATTAGACAAACTAACCAATGTAATAGAATATCAAAAAAACATACCCACATATAATCATTTGTTTGGTGTTCTGAGCATGTTAATGTAGTACAGTGGAAATACAAGAGTCATTAATTCAGGCCAGGTCACATAGATGTCCATAAAGGAAAAAAATTAACTCCTACCACACACCATAACTAAAATTGATTCCAAATAGACTGTTGCATCCATATACTTGAAAAAAAATAAATAAGCTTTTAGTAAAAAAATAATATGAGAAAAACTTCATTGCTTTAGGATAAGCATATATTTCTTTAAAAGGACCCCAAAATTCCTAATCATAAAGGGAAAAGAAGATAAATTGTACTCCATTAAAATTAAGAAGTTTGGTTCACCAAAAGGTACCACATGAATGTGACAAGGCAAGCCACAGTCTGAAGAAAATATTTATAATATATGTAATGGATTGAACAGCATATCTCAAAAAAATATGTCCAAATCCTAACCTCCCAGATACCTATAAATATAATGTTATTTGGAAATAGGGTCTTCAAAGATAAAATTAAATTAAGGATCTTGACATGAGGTAATTCCAGATTTGGGATCCAGGATCCAAAACCCATACTGGATCTATGACTCGTGTCCACATACAAGGAGAGAGAGGGAGATTCAAGACAAAGACACACAGAGGAGAAGACCATGTGAAAGTTCACGTGCAGATGGAGACAGAGATTGGAATCATGCAACCCCAGGCCAAGAAACGTGTCCAATGGCCAGAAACTGGAAAAGGCAAGGAAGAAACCTCCCCCTAGAGCCTCTAGAGGGAGCACAGCTCTGCTGATACTTTGATTACAGACATCTGACCTCTACAACTGTGAGAGAATAAATTTATGTGGTTTTAAGCCACCAAGTTTGTGTAATTTGTTACAGCAGCCGTAGGAGACAACATGCAACTTGCAAAGGACTTGTATCCAAAATACATGCTCTTTTAGATATACCATTAAGACACAAACAACCAATAGAAAAATGGGCAAAACACCTGAACAAGAAATTCACCTAAGATGGTATTTAAGTGGCCAATAAAAATATAAAAAGTTGCTCAACTTCTTTTGTCAAAGGAAAAATTTTAAATCAAAACGTGATAAAACTCTACTAGACCAGAATGGCACAAATTAAAAACATAAACAACACTAATGTTGAATATACACTCTATCACTCAGCAGTGCCCCTCTATTAAGCATTTTACAGCCATTCCCAGTCTGTCCTCACAGTAATCCTGTGAGGCATATACAACAATTTTAATATGGATAAAGGGGGTTCATACAACATAAAACAATTTTCCCAAGGTTTAGGATTCATGCCCAGGTCTGTCTCACTTTAACATGCCTGCACTCTGCACAAGATTCTTTCTCAGAGTATACATGAGACATCTGGGGCCACAGATCTGGAGAAAGCAAAAAGTCCCAGAGGAGGAGGAGACAAAGCCAGAAAAACTCAGAACAAAAATTATAAACTCATTCTACTGGAGGAAACTTCTAGAATCATGTTGCTCAATGCCCCTACTTCACAAAACAGGTCACCACTCCCATGGCTAACTAGAAGAAAAGCTAGGTTAAATTCCAGATCCTCTGATTCCCAGCCCCACGCTTTTGCCCTATATGGTCTTCTAATCCCTGTTCTTCCCAACACCTATATCCTGATTAAATACCTACTCACACAGAGTTGTCAGAGAAGTTTCCCCAAGCATTTGTCAAGATGAACAAAACAAGCAATCTGACAGGAAACCAGGGTTCTAATTCCATCAACCACTCTAATAATCAAATTTGATAGGTTATATGTGGATGTGATTGATTGCTTGTTAGCCAGTAGTTGTTATGAGTATATTGTAATAATTCAATCTGACCAAAGGGCCTTATTCTCCCTTACCCAGGATGCCTCTATCTGTTGCACACATTTCCTCATAACAAGTAATATCTCTGGATCTCAGAGCTCTTTTAAAACATCACACTACTCCGAGGCATTTTCATTGCATTTCTGTGGACTATTTAAATCTCTTCTAAGTTTGTCATAAATTGAGGTGATCCAACAGTTCCAACTAGAAGGATAAAGTCTAGCCCAGTGGGGGAGCCATTAAACCTCCTTGCAAGTCAGCAAAAGCAAAAGTGACAGCCTGGTAGCAATTTAAAATTACTCTGAGACCACAACTGCCAATTAAAATAGACTTTCATGGTAACAGATGAACATCTGGTGTCTTCCATTTGGAAAGAAAAATTAAAAAGAGTTTACATTTCTTAGTAATGAAAAACTTAGATATAAGCCTGTAATGTTTTAGTTTGGGCTTTGCTTAAATTATATATTCTTTCATTATGCCTTCCAACGGTAAAATGTTTCCTTTTTGTTGTTGTTGTGTTTTAATAGTCACAAAATGTTCATAACAAAACAAACTAGGCAAAAGTCAGAATTCATGATTCATTCATAGTCATTCTAAAAGCTGCACATTATTCCCCTTCATCCCCTGCAAAAATAGATTTGGAGGAGATTATCCTAAAGATGCTATTTTGATGAAATGTATGTGATCTGAATTCTGCAAAGGCATTCCTGCAAAAGAACTGTCAGAGCTGAGATGAAGAAAGAGAGGACAGGAAGCAGGAAGGGAGGAAGAGGATGGAGGAGAAGGGAGGAGGGAGAGAGGGAGGAGAAGATACACTTATGTGAGCACACACATGCATACACACACACACACACATGCACACACACACACACACACACAATCTAGACTCCTAGTGACTGAAGCTTGATCCTTACATTACTTTACGCACATAACCCCTTATATATGATCAAGTTTTTTTTTTTTAATATATGGGTTCTTTAATAAGTTGCACTTGATTAGAGGAAACCACACCAAGCATTATCTTTCCTTTTAAGATGAGGATCCCAGGATAACTAATAATCCATTTAGAGAAATATGTCTATGTTCAACTGTTACATCTTTGGAGAAATATGCTGTTACTATCTCAATTCACCCATTACACCTACTTCCAGTAATACCCATCTCTGCCTCCATTATTGTAATTAGTACTGAATCATATTGCTTATTGTCATGTGTTCCTCAGTACGTGTTGACATATTTCTTTCTACGTCTTCTCCATGACCCAAACCAGTCCTAACATGGAAATAACATTAAATAAAATTTTGATGACTAAATGACTAAATGCTATCATGAAAATCCAGTGATCTGGAAGTGAACCTTAGTCATTTCTGCCAATGAATAACTGGTTGATTTCTTTAATTTCACATGTAAACCTCAATTTTTCCTCATGTTCAAAAACCTATGCTTTCCTGTTTGTGATCGTGCCATTTGGTGACAGATGGTGGTTACACTTATTGTGGTATGCTCTGAGTAATGTACAGAAGTGTTGAATCATTAGGGTATACACCTAAAACTAATATAACACTGTCTGCTAGTTATACTTCAATAAATAAGTAAATAGCCTGTTTCCTATTTTTCCATTTCTTTAATAATGTGTGGCCTAGATAAGTTCAGTACTACTAGTAGGAAGCATTACTCACACTTCCTTGTCACACATGTATACATACAATGTACTCATCTAGAAAAGCTAGACTTTACCCATCTTAGGTAGCAACAATTTCCCCTACGTCTTTTTCTCACCATCTGGTCAAAAATAGTTTCTGGTGTCATTTCCTTCCCAGACACACAACCCATCTGTCTTTATTTTGTTCAATAAGTTCAACCTTTCTTCACACTGATTCTCAAGCCTGTGTTGAGAGGAGGAGACAAGGTCTGTGAACCAGGGGAAAGACAAGCAGCCAAAGGAAAAGCAACACTTTTGTGTGATGTGAAATTCCTTGTGACTGGCACTGTGCATCCAGTCTATGAGGTAAATTACATCACCCCCATCTTTGCATACGATATTAAAATATGGAGAGAGTAGGTAAATTTTCTACACATGAAGTTTCAAAGATTTTACTTTTAGTTAAGGAAAAGAAGTATGAAAACGCATCTGCCTTTATTAGACCTTAAGCTCTTTGAAGGCAGGGGTCATGTCTTATTTCCCTTCATATCAAATCACATCAGATCATCCATTCATGATTGTCAAATGAACGAGAAAATAGTGTGCAACACAGGACTTCCCTAAGCTATCCCATCTAAAAACTTTACCTTCCCATCACCTCCTTCAAGGAAAATGAAGCATTATGCCATTGACAGGTATGGTCATATATCATCAATTTCTCCATTTTTTAGATAAGAAAGCTGAAGAGCCAATGATTAGGCAATTTGCCTGGTGTCACACAACTAGTGAGTGGCAAAGACAAGATTCAAACACCAGTTCTATCTAAATTCCATAATCCATGTTCTAACCATTATGCTTTTTTCTATTTATTATCTGAACCACTCATGCAAGACATTTATATTGCCTAAAAGTATACACCCAACATAGATGGACCCTAACCTTAGGAACATACTTTATCAATCTACAGGCAAGGCACACACAGTTAAAAATTAACCCATTATACCCTACTCATTGGTGGGTATCCAACAAAACACTGGAGAAAAATTAGTCTAATCCCTTTGTTTTACCCAAATAGAAATAAGTTTCCTGAAAGAGCAAGTGATTTCCTCAAGTCTTTCCAGCAAGTGGTGCTAGAAATAAAATTAGAGCCTAGTGTCTGTCAACAAGTCCAGCCCTCATTCTGCCACACTACTCTGCCTCTTAATTAATTGCTGCTTCTATTATTATTTTGTCAATATCAGAATGGACTTGATTTAATCATTCAGCTAAGCTTTTATAGTACTTTCTATGCCAGAGTATATTGCTTGGGATTGCTTCTAGGGGTGTCAGAAATAAGACACATTCCCATTTCTTATTTAACAAATGCCCTGTAAACGGAAAAGAAGTCAGCCTTTGTGAGTTAGACAAAGCACATGCACACTCACTCCTTGGTATTTAAAGAAATTTCCCATTTATCCTTCCGTCTCTTGCTTCCTGCCCAGAGCCTTCCTTTTTTATTCTCTCTGGCCAGAGTGATTAGGTTATGAAGCCACACTAATCCTGTTAGTGCCAGGATGACTTTTCTCACACTTGTGTGTCCCACAGCTCTTAGAAAGTCAGAAGGAATTACTGGGCATTGAATTCACCTTGCCAGAAAGATGACAAACCAGGGGAGGGAGGAAATGGAAGCATGGATGCCCAGCTGACCTGTTCTTTAACCTTTCCCTCTGGAAGCCATTCTTCCCTCTGTGTGTGTCGGTGCAGGCCAGAGGCATATGCCCTTGAGATACAAAGAGAGCAAAGTTGACGTCAGCTGTTTCTTCCTGAGCAAACATTCCACTAATTCCACAGCCAGACAGCTTGCAAAATTGCCTTTGTAGGACTGCTGAGGTCTCCTTTCCCGTCAAGTTCACTTTGTATTTATTCAGCACAGATGCACCTACCACAGAGTGCACCAGGAGACACGGTGTCAGAGTCGTGGTGAGCCCACTTCATGGATGATTAGCATTCTCTGACCCAGCCACCATTTTCAATCACTTGCAACTATAGACTTCTGGCTGCAGCAATTACTTCTATCATTCAAAACATTCTCCTCCTCAACAATACCAGAGTAACTTTGTTAAAGCAGTCTGCTTCAAACGGTGCCTTGCTTGGAGCAGGTCTCTTTGACATGGTTTATATGAAAATACACATATCCTGGTGTGCCTGGGTGGCTCAGTCGGTTGAGCGTCCGACTTCAGCTCAGGTCATGATCTCACGGTCCGTGGGTTTGAGCCTTGCGTTGGGTTCTGTGCTGAAAGCTTAGAGCCTGGAGCCTGCTTCAGATTCTGTGTCTTCCTTTCTCTCTGCCCCTCCCCTGCTCATGCTCTATCTCTGTGTCTCAAAAATGAATAAACATTAAAAAAAATTTTAAAGAAAATACACATATCCTAAACACACTCCCAAGAAATATGAATTCTGTGCATGCCAGCATATTCCCCAATTGAGATTCTCAATCTAAAGCAGAATTCTCAAAATTAATTTGATTTTTACTGAGCATCTACTGTGTCCCAGGCATTGTGTTAGATCAGTGTTCCTCAAAGTATGATCTGACAATGTCAGCAACACCTGACACTTGCCAGAAATATACATTCTTGGGCACCTTGGGTTCTTAGTGAACCAAGGACACCCAGACCTCCTGAATTAGACCCTCCAGTAGTAGAGGTACATGATTTGGTTTTTGTTTTTTTGTTTTGTTTTGTTTTGTTTTGTTTTTCAACGTTTATTTATTTTTGGGACAGAGAGAGACAGAGCATGAACGGGCGAGGGGCAGAGAGAGAGGGAGACACAGAATCGGAAACAGGCTCCAGGCTCTGGGCCATCGGCCCAGAGCCCGACGCGGGGCTCGAACTCACGGACCGCGAGATCGTGACCTGGCTGAAGTGGGACGCTTAACCGACTGCGCCACCCAGGCGCCCCATGGATTTGGTTTTTTTTAATGTGCTCTGCAGGTGACTCATATCAGTGTTTGAGAAGCACTATGGTAAACTACATATATAGCTCAATTCCGGCAGAAAAGCTATCTGGCCCCTGAGATGTAAATATAACTGTGAAAATGTGGATTCCATGGCCTGGATGTGTTAATTTGCTAGAGTTGCCATGATAATCAGACTGGGTGGTTTAAACAGCAGAAATTTATTGTCTCACAGTTCTGGAAGCTGGAAGTCCAAGATCAAAATGCCAGCAAGGTTGACTCCTTCTGACAATTATAAGGGAAAGATCTGTTCCAGGCCTTTCTCCTTGGTTTATAGATGACTGTCTTCTCCCTGTGTCTCTCCAAATCATCTTCCCTCTATGTATAGCACTATCCAAATTTCCCCTTTCCATAAGGACACCAATCATATCAGCTTAGGGTCTACTCACCGTAATGACTCCATTTTTATTTGATTATCTCTGTAAAGACCCTATTTCCAAGTTAGGTCACATTCTGAAATACTACAAGTTATAGGACTTCAACATATGAATTTGGAGGGGTGGCTAATTCAACCCAGAGTACTGAGGCATTCCCTAAGTTAAATAGTGAGCACTGGGCTAACATTGTGGCTTTTGCTATCACACACAGCCTGTATCACCCTGGGTATGATACTAATTCCTCTCTTTGATTCCCGTGTGAACTCCAATAATGCCAAGTTTTCAGTGAGTTTTGGCAGATTTTACTGTATCCTCAAGGTGACTGTCATGGGGAGAGAGAAGTGTTGCTTACGGCTTAGCCTCTACCCCCTACTTTCCTCTCCCTGCTTCCTCTTCCATTCTTGCCCCAACTTCTTAAGCACAGCAGCTATGCTAACTACCAGTGACTCAACAATGGAAGAGAAACCTCCACGATCCATCTCATGTACACTGAGAGCTGTGCTTTAATGTTATCACCCCTGATTCAAGATAACATGGTTGAAATTAGTGTAACACTTGCTTCTGATTTGCTTTAAAATTCTTGGTACAGACATTGTTAATTATGCCACTCATATTAAAAATCACATTTTTCCTGATGCAAATGGTTTGTGGCCTTCTGACTTTTCAATGCTCAAATGTTGTGAATAATCGTGAGTTTCTTTATGAGTAGCTGAATTGTAAATCACATATTCCCTCACAGATCTATTAATCTTTATTGTTAGGGGCTTACTATCATCCTTCTTCTAAGGACACTGACCTTTTATTACTAGTCCATTAGATGCACTGTCAATGTTAATATCAACTTTTGGGGAGGCAGGGATTATGATATGAAAAATCTCATAGAGCACATTAAATTCTTATTCATTTATTAATCAAGCACCATCTCGTATCAAGCTCAATTCCTCAAACTTAAAATGTCCCAAAAGACTCATGTCATCCCCTCAAACCCCACTCCCATCCTTGCCTTTCACAATAAATGGTATCATCATCCTCCAGGCATTAACACCAACTTCTCACCTTTTCTTCATTGCCCATATCTAATCCATCAGCAAATGTGTCCAATACTACCTCAAAAACAGAGCCTACATCGGGTCACTTCTCTCAGCCTCCACTTCTACCATAGTTCTGGCCACCACATTTATTGACTGAATATCTGAAACAGTCTCCTGGCCATTCCATTTCAACTCTCAATCACAATCTTTCCATTAAATCATAACTGCCAAACTTTTAAAACTTAACACATGTCACTTCTCTAGTTAAAATCCTCCAAAGCTTTCTTAGTGTGTTTCAAATAAAATCCAAACTCTGCACCTTGATTTACAAAACCATGTCAATATTTCCCATTCTGACTTCCTCTTGGGCAGTGCTCATTAGGCCAGATACAGTGGCCTAATTCCTCAAAAAGGAATGCCACCTTTATTCATCACAATAGTGCTTTGGTACAGTGGTTGGTAGAGAGGACACTAGGGATGCGCATTTAATAAAATTAAAGAATTCTCCCAAGTGCACACTGTCAGTAAAGTCTACCACTAAGATTCATACCCAGTTTTTGGTACATATTACGTACCAAACACTGAGCTACATCCTTTAGACATATTAACTCATTTGACAGTTATATCAGTTCTGCACGGTAAGTATTATTACCACCCTCATTTGATAGATAAGGAAACTGAGACCCAAAGAAGTTTTAGTAATTAGCTATGGTCATATAGTCAGTAAATGGCAGAGCCAGGATTTGAACCCAAGCAGGCAGCTCCTTGTTCATGTTATCATTCTGTATACTACCACTGTCTTAATACCATTAGATTCTCTACACTCCAGCCTCCATATCTTTAAAGTGAAGTTAAGGGGAACCTGGGTGACTCAGCTGGTTAGGTGTTTGACTCTTGGTTTCAGCTCATGATCTCCCGGTTTCTGAGTTCAAGCCCCACATTGGGCTCTGAGCTGACAGTGTGGAGACTGCTTGAGATTTTCTCTGTCTCTGCCCCTCCCCTTTTCTTTCTCTCTCTCTCTCTCTCTCAAAATAAATAAACATTTAAAAAAAACAAAGCGCAGTTAAGCTACTTACCTTGCAAAGTTGTTTAAGGATTAGGAACAATGTACACATGAAACTCAAAATAAATAAATAAATAAATAAATAAATAAAAACAAGTTCCATTTAATCACTACAGTGAGAGGAAGTCTGGCCCAGGGCTCATGGGTAGAAGATAAAATAAGAAATATAAACTTCCATACTTGAAAGGAGATTAAGACAGGGTAAAGGAAACAGAAATAACATCATCAAGAAGATAAATACAGATTCATCAAAAATGCATTTGTATCAACGGCCCAGGGGATAAGTGTGGTCAAACCGAAGACACAGATGACGGAAAGTCCAATTCCTTAAATATACTAAGCCCAAAGCAATTTGGTAGAAGTGAGGTCATAATTCCCCAATGTTCATTTCCACCTCTTCTGTGTCCTGTCCCACTGCATTCAATACCCAGTGTTCTCGATACAAACCTAGCAGCCAGAAGAGTGGTGTGATCCCTGGAGGAAACCACTTGGCATCTGACTCTGACATGGTGCAAAGTCCTTGTCCTGCTGTCTTTCACAGTTTTATTTGGAGATTATTCACAGTATGGCTCCTGTGGTTCCTCGTTTAGCCAGGGGACACAAAAGTGGCAATTTGAAAGAAAATTAATTTTTCTATCTAAATTGGCAACGACCATGACCAGGCAGGGTATCCTCCCCCCACCCCCCATCCCCAGCTGCACTCTGTGAACTACAGAGAGAAAAAGACAAAACTGTCTTAACAATCTCTCTCTGTATGTCCCTCAAAACTCCTGCAGCAGGTGTTAGTAGCAAACATGGATGAAGTATCCATATTGATGTTTTTTATCGTTGCCGAAGGGTGTCCTCTCTTGGTCTCCCCTGCACGCTCTATACAAACCACCACCAGCCTTCTGCTTCTCCAGCTCCCCAGGCTCCATTCTAGCTCAGGGGCTAGAACATGTGTTTCTTCTACCTGGAACAGTACCTGTCCTGCTTCTTATGAATTGAGCTGGTTCCTGCCCCCCACTGCTTCCCAGGCAAATTTATATACTGAAGTCCTAACCCCAGTGCCTCAGAATGCCACGTTTTTTGGAAAGAGGGCCATTACAGAAGTAATCAAATTAAAATGAAGCCATTAAGTTGTCCCTAATCCAATATGACTAATGTCCTTATTTTAAAAAGGAAATTTGAGGGCACCTGGGTGACTCAGTTGGTTAAGTGTCTGAGTTGGTTCAGCTCAGGTCATGATCTCACTGTGAGTTCAAGCCCCACACTGAGCTCTGTGCTGACAGGGCAGAGCCTGGAGCCTGTTTCGAGTTCTGTCTCCCTCTCTCGATCTCTCTCTCTCTCTCTCTGTCCCTCCCCTGCACACACTGTCTCTCTCTCGCTCTCAAAAATAGATAAACATTAAAAAAAATTTTTAAGGAAATTTGGGCACACAGACAGACACACACACAGAGACAATATGAAGAGACCCAGAAGGAAGATGGCCTCTACAAACCAAGGAATGCCTACAGCCACCAGAGGCTAGAAAGTCTGGAACAGATCCTTCCCTGGTGCCTTCAGAGGGAGCAAGCCCCAGCTGACACCTTGATTTTAGACTTCCAGCCCTCAGAACTATGGGAGAATAACTTCCAGTTGTTCTAAGCCACCTAGTTGATGGTACTTTGTTACAGCAGCCCCAGCCAACAAATTTACTGATCTTTGTATGGCTATCTTCTTATAATCCTTCAGCCCAAGTTTGACATTCTCTTGGTACCTGAGGTACCTCTGAATATTCTTATGCATACTCCTCTTTGTTTCCTTCAAAGTACTAAGCAGAGTTGTACCTATTCAACCTTCCTCACTTGCTCTCTCCCTCTCTACGTGTGCGTGCATGTGTGTGTGTGTGTGTGTGTGTGTGTAATATAAATCTCATCAGATAAGGAACTACAATTTTCCTGTTAAAATTTATATTCCAACCATCTGGCATAGTTTCTGGCACTTAATAATTGCTAAAGAAATAAACATATTTAATAAATGGAGAACCTAAAACAAAAACTGAATGAATTTAAAAATAGAAGACAAATCATACCTTCTGAGAATGAAATAGAATAGTAGTTTGATGAGTTTGTCCCACCAGAAAGCAATTTAAAAATATGCCCCCTATAAATAAATAAATAAATAAATAAATAAATAAATAAATAAATAAATACTTTTTTTAAAAAGGCACCTGAGTGGCTCAGTCAGTTAAACGTCCAATTCTTGATTTCAGCTCAAGTCATGATCTCATGGTTCATAAATTCAAGCTCTGCATCAAGGCTCTAAGCTGACACCATGGAACCTGCTTGGGATTCCCTCTTTCCCCTCTCTCAACCCCTCCCCTGTTCATGCCTATACTCTTTCTCTCTCTCAAAATAAAGGAATAAACATTAAAAATAAATATAAATATAGCCCCAGCAGAAAGCTGCACTAAACTCTTGGTAAGAGCCTTCCCTTTCTCTCGCCATTAAACATCTCAGAACTTTTTGACTCCTGTTACATTTCACCAGACTAGTGGGTTTGTAGGGGGCCACTCAATATTCATTTGGAGCCTCTGGGAAGTCTTGCTAAGGCAGGCCCTATAGGCTTCTTCCTTACTAGGCGGGAAAGAATTGATCAAACAAGAGAGTGCTTCATGACATGTCCAGGAGGTGAAGGGAATAGGAGAAAAGCTTGGCTCTGTTATTTGCCAGCCCCTGCTGGTAACTTCATGCCTGGAAAATCAGCATTAGGGAAGAAAAACTTATAAAAGCTCCCTCTCATTGCCCATAGCTCAAAGGTCAGAATTGAATAAATGCTAATACGGCACAGAAAATTGCCTCTTTTTGAAAAGTTCTCTCTCCCTAGATCTATATCCAACATGCATATGTAGTAGTGCCTTATTTTTCCTTCTTAACTCCTGAGGGTTATAGATGTCTCACTTTCATGCCAACAATGGTGAGAATCTTGATCTTGGACTCCATTTCTGGATACCAGTTTAAAAGGCACATGACCGGGGCGCCTGGGTGGCGCAGTCGGTTAAGCGTCCGACTTCAGCCAGGTCACGATCTCGCGGTCCGGGAGTTCGAGCCCCACGTCGGGCTCTGGGCTGATGGCTCAGAGCCTGGAGCCTGTTTCCGATTCTGTGTCTTCCTCTCTCTCTGCCCCTCCCCCGTTCATGCTCTGTCTCTCTCTGTCGCAAAAATAAATAAAAACGTTGAAAAAAAAAATTAAAAGGCACATGACCAAAACAGGACACAATCAGAGGAAGGCCATAAGTAAGATTACAGAAACAAAGGTAGAAGGAGGATGTGAAACCACGGACTACCACGATGACTGAAGGACCTAGTGATACTTATCCTGGAAAATAAAACACATTATGATCTGTGGGGTTTGGGAGGAAAGAACTAGATTCCTGTGAGTGTAACAATTAGATTGAATAGAACTTTGGCTCAACCTATAAAACTTTCTAAATTCTAAAAATATCTTATATTGAAACACACTCTTATTTTTTTAATTTATTTTTTTACATTTATTTATTTTTGAGACAGAGAGAGAGAGAGTGTGTGTGTGTGTGTGTGTGCAAGTGCACAAGCAGGGGAGGGGCAGAGAGAGAGGGAGACACAGAATCTGAAGCAGGCCCCAGGCTCTGAGCTGTCAGCATAGAGCCCGACACAGGGCTCAAACCCACAAACCATGAGATCACAACCTGAACTGAAGTTGGATATGTCTGAACCACCTAGGCGCCTCTGAGATGGACTCATTTAAAAGCAGCTGAGCTGCCTGTGTAGGAAGAGGCCACTTCCTGTCCTGTCTGTAGAGGAGTCTTATAGAGGAGTTGCACTGAGTAGTCTAAAGCTCCTTCAGCTCTAATAGTGGTGATTTCATAAAACTAGTTCCAAAGTCTAGCCTGTCTCACTTAAGCAGTGGACCTTGCTATTTGTAACAACCCAAAAGTGTCTACCTGAATGAGGAGAGAAAGTCAAGGTTAGGGCACCTCGTTCTTTTCACATTAAGATTCACTCACCACAAAGGCTTGCCATTTAGCATAAAGAAGTAGCTGCTCTGTCAAGTTGTTCTTGGTCTCTGGTATAATCACCAATCTCTAGGCAGCCTCTGAGGCTCCAAGCAATTCAGGCATTCCTTCTCCAGCGTCTCCTCATCTGTAGGGGAAAGCCCAAGCTTGTTACATGAAATCTTCATGATCTGGCATCTGCCCCCCTCTTCAGGCTCATCTGCTTTTCTCTCTTTTCTCTCTTCCTTCTCTACATACTCCTACTACCACTCTGCCCAGATATCATTCCCTCCCTAAAGCTTCTGGAGCATTCCTGAAGAAGTCCCTCCTCTGAAATTCTTGCACAATATGCAGGTTTGTATAATAAACATTTCTATAATTCTACTTATCACACCATACTCTGAATATCCTATTCCACTGTGTCCTTCTTGGGAGAAGAGCTTGAACTGTTCACATCTAAATGTCCACTATCTAACATATCACCATTCATAGAGTAGATAATAAAGATTTTAAGTGAATTATACATACCCATAGTATCATGAAATTGATTTTACAGCTGAAGACAAGAGTCTTTCTATAAATTCTAGCAGATACAGATACAGAGTCGTTTTTTTATACTGTTTGTAACAGGAAATGAATACACTGTGCCTGGCATAAATATTCTGTTCTTCTCAAATTATATATTAATACATTTAACTGGAACAATATTGTTCAACAATACCAATATTTTTGTTCACATAGTTTGTCTTTCACCCTTCCCATTCCCTTCTCCTTAATTTTTACTCTTTCTTCCATCCTTTACTTTCAACCCATTGCCCATCTCCAATAACTAAGCTAAGCTGTCCTTCACCTCCTCTTGAAGTCCTCCTTTCTCTTATAAGACATTTTAAAAGTACGTATTAGATACCAAAAATAGTAAGTTTTGTGCTGGAGACCCAGAATTTAAGGAAACATGCTTTCCATTTAATGATTTTATTGTCTGGTTGAGAGAACAGACAAGTGGAACAACACAAAAATAAACCATGGTTAGTGTGAAAATAGGGATTGTAAGAATAGAGAGCTGTAGGAGCTCAGCAATGGGGTGCCTTCCTTAACAGGGACAGCCTGGAATACTTCCCAGAGGAGGTGATGTTCAATTGTTTTAATATCCAGCTATAAATGGACTTACCCAAGCCCTAAAACTGGAATCAATATATTCTATAAATGAAAGGCTAAGGAAAAGTCAACTTTTATGTCTTGAATGAAAAAAATTCCTAAAACATTGGCTATGGAAGTCCTAAGTAGTCCTATCCTATACTAGTTGTCTTTTCCTTCAAGTGATCTATCTTCACGATGAGTAACCATTGCTGAAGGGCCATATTGATCTTCTGGGAATCCAATCAGCTGTTAGGAATGGATAGAGAGAGAGTGAGAGTAAATATGACCATGGTCTGATTTCCATAACTTAAATGTTCAATAATGGAAAAATGGCCTAAGATCCATAAGATGAAACATTCAAATTCAATAAAAATAATGGCATAAATCTATATTTGCTGAGTTGGAAATAGGCCCATGACATATTTTTGAGTGGAAAAGGAGGACACAGTATGTACTATTTGGGTGAAATGTTCATAATCATTGATGTGCATAAAGAGCCACAGAAAGGTATCCACGGAAGGATAATTAATCAAAACGCATCATTTTTGCATGCCCTGGATGGGGAATTTGTGTTGTGTTTATCTTTCTTCTTTGTGCAACTGTGGATTTATTTGATTTTTTAAAATTAGTATGTCATTGGTAGAGCAGCAATAGCATTTAAGAGCAGGGTTCCCAAATCGGAGTTAATTCAAGCTCTTTTGTTTACTAACTTAAAGACCACAGGCAAGTAGCCATTCCTGTTTGTGCTTCAACTTCTTATCTGTGAAATGGAAAGAATAGTACCTAACTCAAATAAATAGTTCTCAGGACTGAGAGATAAACACAAAATTCTTAGTCCTTTTGGTCATGTTGCACTATAAAATGGAATGGTCCCTGGAACATGAATTTTTAATAATTTTAATAATTGTTGCAAAGATTATTTAACAAAAGCAATAAAAATATAGTTTGAATTATAAGGCTTCTTTCTTTACCTGCTTCAAATCTTGAGTCAAGTTTGATCTCGAACTACAAACTACAAATAATCCCTCCCGCCTCCAATGCCCACACAGACTCTCTCTCCCACTTTTTTTCTCCATAATGTCTTTCTTTACTTTATTCTTCTCTTTGGCACTCATTACTCTCTAACATATGTTATTCATTCATTCATTCATTCATTCATTCATCATTGATCTCTGTCGAACAGAATCTCAGGCCTATGAAGAGAAGGATCCTCGTCTAGTTTGCTAATTAATGTACCTTAGCACCTACAGCAGTGTTGGCACATGGTAGACACTCAATGAATATCTATTGAATGAATGAATGTTAATAAAAAGTTTGCAATGACATGGTAAATGGTATACACTGGCATACAACTTGTCCTTTCAGTAGAAAGTGATTTGACCAAAAATGCAAAGTTAATGAAATCTGATGAGGCTGTTGTACATACACTGCCACTGAATGAACTAGAAATGGAGCCTCATTCAAGCAGGCTGGTTGGGGGGGGGGGGGGTGCAGAGCATGAACCAGCTAAGGAATAACACACAACTGGTCTTTCTCTTACTCAGTGAAGGCAATGGCAAATAATTATGCCAAACCAAACTGGCTTCTTCTGGAGCTTCTTCTAGAGACTACAACAAGGATGAGCCAGATGATGAAGGAAAGAGAAAATTTATAGAAGGAAGGAGAGAAATCATAAAACAAAGTCAAGAGGGGGACAGAAAAACTCACTAGAGCTACCTCAAACTCTAACAGCTCTCAGTTCCAAATCCAGGTCAGAGCTGCCATTCAAGAATGCACAACTATGGGGCACCTGGGTGGCTCAGTTAAACATCTGACTCTTGGTTTCGGCTCAGGTCATGATCTCACGGGGTTCGTGAGTTCAAACCCCATGTTGGGCTCCATGCAGACAGTGTGGAGCCTGCTTTAGATTCTCTCTCACTCTCTCTCTGCACCTCCCCCACTTGGATGCTTTCACTCTCTCTCAAAAATAAATAAGTAAATTTAAAAAATTATTTAAAAAAAATGCACAGTCTGTTTTGGTTTTTGTTGGTTGATTTGTTTCCCTTAAGTGAACTAAAATAGTTGCATCTTTACAATCCAAAGATCTAAGTTAACAACTGAAAACTGGTTAACTAGAATAAGTAGTATACAAATTATGCACTGAGTTAAATCACTATTATTATTTTTTTATTACTTTCAATATGCTCATCAAAATAAAACTAGAAGGAAATTATTCATCATGTCATGTCACAAATGTTTTCTTCTAATAGTGGGATTAAGTTACAATTATTTTTGTTGTGTAATATATTTTAATATTTAGCTTCTATATTTGCTATGATCAGTATGCTAAGTTTGCTAAGAGCAGATATTTTAGGCCCTTAAATACCATCATGTAGTAGTTACTATATTCAATACTTATATCATTGTTTGTCCATTTATTCATCAAGAAAACTCAAATGAAGTGCCTACTATTTGCTACCTGTCTCTTTGGAATAGTAAGTAGGGTGATGTCATTAGTAGGCTTCAAAAGTTATTTTGAATCATTGGCCAGAATATCCCTGCAAATTAATTTTGTATTTTAAAACTATTGTGAATTCTAATAACACTTTCTTATGCAGAAATTAATTGCTTTTGAGAAGAACAAGTTCTAGAAAAGCCTTTTTTCAGCTACACTTTCAGGGTGATGCTAAGATTTTGATGTTTTTACCTGTGGAAGCAGATGAAGGTCAAAGTGTTAATTCCACTATCATTAATATTATGATTCTAATTATTATCATTATACATTTTTATAGCACCTTTCATCTTAGAGACTAGCTGTAACTAACTGCTTTGTCTATGAGCTGATTAACTCTTCACTGAATGTGATGAAAATTTCTAGATGAAAAATAAAATAGATGGTCATAATGGGGTTTAGATATCTCCCCATGAAGTGGAATGAAACTAACGTGGTTGGTTTCACGTTCTTTTGAGTTTGATATAATTTGAGCTGAACAGAGACTAACTGAAAAGTCCTGAAATTATCTCCCCCAGAATGTGAAGAGTGACAGTATCTGATCCAGTGGTTCCAGCGAGTGCATTCAATTTTGAAAGGCCAGTTAGATAAGGGAATATTGGCACAACTCTCCAGATATCCACTCCCCAATTAACAATGTCATTTTCTGTTTTTCGAAATGGAGTCTGGGAAATTTGTCTTGGCAATGCTGGTCTCTGCTTAGAGCTTATACTTTTCATAGATGATGACTGCTCCAATTCCACATCTCTGGAAAGATGTGGGCATAGGTGATGGAAGGTGATGGAGAAAATGAGAATAATAACATATAAGCACTATAACCATAGTATTCCTTCATGTCTTCCTGTGCCCATGTTTCTATTTTAGAGAAACCCCTATTATAGTAAAAAGACAGACCCCTGTCTAGACACACTAATAGAAGTCAACTACATGGGTTTTCCTAGTGCTTTTCTTTGACTTTGCATGGCATAATGAATGGACATCTGAGGAAACAAAGAAAGAAATAAAGGATCAAAAATAAACTGAACTTTTCTGTTGAGGAATTTTAGACTTGGAACAGACTTCGGCAATCCTGTTGCTCACTTCACTGTGGTAGATCACAGATATGTTCAGACTCTTGGCAAATTTTAAGTTCATGTATGTTTATCTGTGTGTAGTGTAGGAGATATATACGCTAAACACTTATATGTGTAAAGAATTTAGGATGGCACATCTATTCTCTTTTTCCCAAAAAACTTCTTTACAAACTCCTTTACAAAGGATAGGGATGAGCTCCTAACATAGAAGATATTCAAGAATTACCTCAAGAAAAAAAAAATCAAGGGATACCTGGGTGGCTCAGTCAGTTAAGTGGCTAACTTCAGCTCAGGTCATGATCTCACAGCTTGTGGGTTTGAGTCCCATGTTGGGATCTGTGCTGAAAGCTCAGAGCCTGGAGCCTGCTTAGGATTCTATGTCTCCCTCTCTCTGCCCTCCCCCCCCCCTCAAAAATAAATAAAAACATTAAAAAAATTTTTTTAAGAAAAAAAATCAAGACAAGGGAATACTGTTCATCTACAATGGTTATTCCAGCCTGAAGATGATACCTTAATCTTAAATTCCAATTATCTGCCCTCTTGTTACACCAATCAATAGTTCAAACATATGCCTAGCTATTTGAATTCTAGACAGCAATCTACTTTCGACTCCCTCTTTTCTTGACATTTATTGGAGGAACAATTACATTTTATGCCTAGACTGATCTATGAGTACATGGTCAGTGGCCCTTTTTATGACATGGTTTTTCTATTCTATAGTAAGACTCTATCAAAGAAACTGTTGGAGTGCCCATTGTCAGAAACTTTGACATCAGTTTGCATGTACCCATCAAACACCAGCCACTGAGCCTACTTTTGGCTCTTCCAAGATGGTCAAATACTGAACCATCAATAACTGGCAACAATGACAAGAAGATAGAGCTATCTGATTAGAACTCAATGGAACCAGTCACAGAATACAGCTTATCATTGCTGACCACATGCAGTGTTTCTTTTGTAAAATATGTCTTTAGAGTGAAAAGTAATCGTGTCCACCTGTTTAATTGATGGGGAGTACATGTATCCAAATTTTATCTGGACAAACTGAAAAAAAGACATTGTCTGTATGTTTACATGGCAATGGGGATGGGGGTAAATATGTCCAATATCAAACAGACTGAATTTTTAGCAGACAGACAGAAGTTGAGGAGGCATTTAAAGACCTGCACAAAAATATTCAGAACAGTTTTATTTATAATAACTAAGAAGTGGAAGCAACCCAAATGTTCATCAAGAGGAGTATGTCATATTCACTCAAACATGAATACACATTGTATGAATTACTTATTGATTTATATGCCAATTCATACATTGTATGAATGGTATATTTATACAACTTGATATATGTTATGGTTTATTAATACAGGATAAGACACTATTCTACATAAAAAGTAGCAAGCTATCAAAATAACAGCAACACAGATTTCAAAATTTTTATTTTGAGAAAAAAAGTCAGAACCAAAGAAGTACATTCTGTATTTACATTGAGCTCTAAAAACAGGCAAAATTAAGGCAAAAAAAAAATTTGGATAGTGATCCTACTTGGTGCACAAACAGTGGTGCCCCCTCATTCTACACATCATGAAAACTGAGCTGCTGAAGCAGATTGGCAAGGTTATGAGATAATTAGCAACAAAACTGAGATCTAAATTCTCAGACATAGCTGTCTCCTCTTGGTCCATATTTATTCAGTCAACACAGTTTATAGAGCCTACCCCTTGTTCCAGGTGCTATGCTAGGCATGAAAATCAAATGATAAAAATAAACTTGGCCCATGCCCTACCTGGCAATAAAGAATAGAGGGTAAGAATGCATTTATTGCAAACCAAATATTTTGGATTCACAGTGCACAGAATAAAACTTCTTAATAGGATATAAGTTGTTTATCTCACACCTTTAAGCCCTCACCCTTACCCTACCTAGGAAGAGGAATTTGCTAGGTAGCAACTTCAGCCCTTGGGTCCTAATTTTGTCTAAGGAGGGATATAGAAACTAAATGCACCATGTGAAAGGATCCCGCCATTTTCTTCCACATTTTCATATATCTTCTCCATTCCACAAAGTGGTGTCCCCTGCTTTACTATCATTCTAGAGCTATGGTTGTTTCAGATATACTTGCTTCCTTAACAATATTGTGAACTTCTTAGAGGCAGAAAGTTATTTCATTCATATCAATATCCCTGAGCATATACCCCCATGTGCCAATTGCCTGAACACTACACTCTGCCTAGAAGTCTGGACTCTTTCTGTCACCCACCACTATATTCTTACTCCAGGAACTCTGGATCTAATATATAGGTTCTATAGCCCTGTCTATCATATGCTTTGAAGGGACAATGGCTCCACAAAAGGCTTAGATCTAATATAGGACATGTATGTATTGATCTGGAATTAGAACAGAGTCCCCAAACTTCAGATGTTCTCCCACGACCTCAGAATCATTCATTCTAATTCATCATCAGGCCTACTTGATCCATGCTAAAAGTCCAGTCAAACCTCAGAGGTTTGAAAGAGAGAGGTAATGTGGAAAGGATAAAACTTTACCTGATTCAGCACATTGCCCTTGGCCTCCTGGAATCAGAAATCTGAACAAGGAAGTGAGTATCCCTCAGGGCTGAAGTCTCGAGTTCTCATGTGAAATTGCAAAATAGAGCAGAGTAAAAATGGAAGATAATTTTTAGACGACAGAACACGGAAGATAATTCTCATATAAGATGCCAAGTATTGAGAACACTGTGACAAAATACCCAATGGAACAACTCAAACTGACTGCTGTCAGAAAGACAAAGAAAAGCCTGATACCTGATTTTTTTTTTTTGTTTAACAATGTTGAATGTGTAAACAACAGTTCAGATAGAAAGAACAGAAATGTATATATCTACCTAGCACCACCAACTTAATTTGATGGGAAAGAATATCTGACAAGTTGCTTGTGTTCTAAGCACTGACTGACTGGTTAGAGACCCTGCTCCCATTCACACCCCCTCCTCTATCATTATTTAACCAGAGAGTTAGATGTGTCATAGACAGCCTCCACTGGAGCCTCAGGCATGATAAAAATAAATAAGGTGTTAATATTTTGTCGTTATTATTTATTTTTTGTTTGTAATTTCTTCAAAAGCATAACATATCATTGACAGTCTGTATGGATTTCAGCCTAACAGCTGAAACAAACTTTTAAACCCAAATGTATTATTGCTCTTTTGCCATGAGCATGTGTTCAGCTTAAGAATATTTATTCAGGACCCAAGAAATAGCTCTAGGCTTTTCTTTTTTTCACGTTCACTCACGAGTTACAAAGAGCCTTCATTATGAAAATTTAATTGAGCCACGTGGTTCCGTGTCAATGTGCACTGTGAAATATTTTGCTTCTGCCAGTTGGAAAGATATTATTCTTTGTTAGGTTTATAAAATCCTACAACCTTAATTCTTCTCTACCATTCTGAAATAGATCTGGTTTCTGGCAAATTGAGTCAGTAAGTAGAATTTATTTTTTTTCCTTATAATTGTTTTATTTTCCTAAAAAATATGTGCAACATGAAAAATGAAGCAGGACTGGAATAAATGGCTGTCAACTCAACAAACCTTAAGTAAATTTTATGCCTGGTGCTGCCATTGGTATTCAATATCACTAGATATTTTACCTTGAATAATCACTGATGGACATTGATTTTGTCTTTGCTCTTCACAGCACAGCAAAATTAATGTGAAAGTCAGACTCAAATGAGTCCCAATGGTGTCCTCCGATCTCTGCTGAGAAGCACATTTCAAATACAGAAGAAATGGCAACCAGCTGAGACCCAGTGTATCTTGTATTGTAACAATTAATGGATATGAATAGCCCTCACAGGAGAGCTTGGGTTACCTTTATATCAACTTTGGAGGTGAGAGTCTGAAACAGTTCACTGAGGTTAATATGTAGTGGTTTTATGATTTGATTAATCCTCACCAATTAAAATGATGATGTTTCTCTTTTTTCACATTATATTTTCTTAATTACTCTTTTGGGTATGTGGATATAACAGTGAAATGTCAACAAGGGGGCAATAATTTTATAGGAGTTCAGAGTCAAGGAAAAAAAATTTTTCCTGAATGTAGTTTTTTTTTAAAGAGAAGACAAAGATAAAAGTGTAATGTAGTGTTTAGTGGTAAAGTAGCAGTGAATATTGGGCATAGAGCATAAGTCTTTACCCTTGATTCAAGAAGGTGTGTTGGTGATCTGTCATGTTGAGAGTGCCTAAAACTCCACCCTCCCATTTATCTGGTTCAGACTAATTCAGATCACATGATAATAAACTGAAGAAAGCATGAGCAACACTTTAGGTGAGCTTTGGACTATTAAAGATGGTGAATCCTCGGGGCGCCTGGGTGGCGCAGTCGGTTAAGCGTCCGACTTCAGCCAGGTCACGATCTCGCGGTCCGGGAGTTCGAGCCCCGCGTCGGGCTCTGGGCTGATGGCTCCGAGCCTGGAGCCTGTTTCCGATTCTGTATCTCCCTCTCTCTCTGCCCCTCCCCCGTTCATGCTCTGTCTCTCTGTCCCAAAAATAAATAAACGTTGAAAAAAAAATTTTTTATTAAAAAAAGATGGTGAATCCTCATAGATAGAGGATGTTTGTTCTTTGTTTTTACATATCTCAGCACCTAACTCAGTTCACAGGGCAGAGAAAGTAGGTACTTAGAAAATTTTGAAGTGTAACAAATAAAAGATTGCCTGACATTGTCTTTGTGTAGCAGATACAGTCGGTGTTCTATTCCTAAACACCCGGCTCTCACGTCTAGTCTCCATACTCATCAATGGCATTTTATGGCAAACACGTGCAACTCTCTGCCTAAAAATTTCTCCCATTATTCAACCATTCTCAGCCCACAGAGGGCAAGCCATAAGTGCTAGGTATTTAACACAACTAGAAACAGCTGTCAGTGAATGACAGCAGAAGTTGGAGAAATGACACAGTATCTTCAGACCTTGGGTGGGACAACTTAGGAATACTCAGCAATGTCACCCAGAGTTCCTTAGTGGGATTGACTCCAGGGGCTCAAAGTGGTAATCATGGGACTCACGCACCCTCTATTTTCTTCCTTTCCTACTCTCTCACTTTTGCCCTCCCCTTCTAGCACATCCCGGAATCACTTTCCAGGTGCTCCATCTTGTCATAGGTTTGCTTATAGGGAAATCAAATTAAGACACATTGTTTGGCAACATTCCTCAGGATGCTAAAAAAAAAAAAAAAAAAAAAAAGACAGCACATGATGTCCTATGCCAAAATTTGTTTTTAAAGGTAATGAAGGAGCGCCTGGGTGGCTCAGTCAGTTAAGTGTCCAACTCTGGGTTTCAGCTCAGATCATGATCTCTGGTTCAGGAGTTCAAGCCCCACATCGTGCTCTGTGCTGATGGTGTGGAGCCTACTTGGGATTCTCTTTCTCCCTCTCTCTGCCCCTCCCCCACTTGCACTGTCTCTCTCAAAATAAATAAATATAAATAAATAAGTAAATTATAAAAGACAGTGCAAATAGACAGCTGCCATGTTCAGTCCTAGTTCCAGCAGCTTCGTATCCTTTCATTACACTGACATGTTTCAAGCATGTATGTTAACTGTACGCCTCCTGAAGATGCCTGTATTAACCTTCAACACCTATTCTGATACTAAAGCAGTAATCACAAAAGCAAAAATGTTCTACACAGTTAATCAAATTGCTTCATGGACAAGGAAAAAACTCCAAATCCAATCATTTATCTTCAGTCTTTTCTAGTCCAATCTTATCCCTTCAGGTCTCTGTGCAACATAGACTTAAAGACAAGATTTGGCTATTATTTGGTATAATTTAATCCAAATAGATGGCAAATCAACTAATGCAAGGCACAAAGTTACACGGGGACTAGATTTCAGCTGTGCTGATGATACAAATGCCAAATTACCATTTTAATCTCTCCTGAATCTTCACCTCCCTTAATGGAACCAGTTGTATTATCATTGGATTTTCGTTTTACCATTTTCACATTCAACGAGTTTGATCAATTGGATTGATTTTCTCATTCTCAGTCTCTCTCATCATTTTTAAAATATATTTTGTCAAATATTAAGACTAGATTACCTCTGTGTTCAAAATGACTATTCCCATTAATAACCAAGTACAAGAGAGAGTAAAGAATCCTTGAAGCTATATACTGCTAATTAAATATATTACCAATTATGTGACCTTGAACAAAGTTCTTGATCCCTCAAGGCCATTTTTATCTATATAATAAGAATAACAATGCCTAATTGTCAGGCACTTTATGAAAATTAACGATAATATATTTGGTGTTGCTAGCACAATTCAAGCATTCTAGACTGTCATTTTTGTTTTGGTATTGCCCAATCTTTCCAGGCTTATTTCTTGTCCAACTGTATTAATTGAATCTGAAATTGATTATGCTTCTTTGGAAAGTTTTCCATTTCATGTTTCTCTCAATTCACATAGGACCTGTTTTAGCCAAGGCTTTCATATGCTTAACAATTTCAATCAGGTCAACAAATAAAACTTTGCGTGGGAAGCTCACATGGTAGAATTGGAAGTGCCTGTTGAGATAGTTTCCATGGAAAGGAAACACAGTTTTAAGATAAGCCTAACAATGTAATTAAGTGTAATGTGTCACTAAGCTAGGGAGAAAAGTAAATTTCAAATTATTATTTGGGAGTTTATGTTTTAGAATTTAGCCTACTGAATTGCTAGCTATAACAAATAGCTATTTGAATATTGCAAAGATTAAATGAGATATGTAATGAAACCACCTAGCACAGTAGTTGGCACAAAAGGCATTCAAATAAGTATGACATCTTCTTAACAAAAGAAAAACATGAAATTGCATTACCTTTCTTGCTATATCATGGACCAAGATAATTTAGATTGGCATATACTGCATTATCTTAATGTTATACATCCAAGATATTAAATATGTAACATATCCTTCTGCATTTAAGACCCAGAGACATCATTCATAATGAAGCAGAATTTTAAATGACTTCTTCACCTTTTTGCCCATAAACTGTATTTTCTTTCTGTCTTGAAACTTAACAGCTGGGAAATACTCTCAAACACTCATTCTCAGTGATTTAAATTTAAGATTTTTGGTTTTAGGAAGAATAAAATATGCCAGTCTTAGGGGTTGTTTCTTCTTCTGAACTCAGATTGTCAGGATATGATGCATCCTATGGCATGGAGCCCAATTTGTAAAAATGATCCAGGTTCCAAAAAACAGTTTATGTCTAGAAAGCATTCCTAAACTTTCCCTTTGGGATCAGTATGCCTTAGAGGCATGCAATCCAACTAAGATAAGAGATTGATTTTCATTTCATTTTAATTTTCAAGCTTTCTACCAAACAACTGATTGAAAAGTCAGTGCAATGTGCAAAGAACCCTTCCTTTTTTTCCTTTTTCCTTTTTCCTTTTTCCTTTTTCCTTTTTCCTTTTTCCTTTTTCCTTTTTCCTTTTTCCTTTTTCCTTTTTCCTTTTTCCTTTTTCCTTTTTCCTTTTTCCTTTTTCCTTTCCTTTCCTTTCCTTTCCTTTCCTTTCCTTTCCTTTCCTTTCCTTTCCTTTCCTTTCCTTTCCTTTCCTTTCCTTTCCTTTCCTTTCCTTTCCTTTCCTTTCCTTTCCTTTCCTTTCCTTTCCTTTCCTTTCCTTTCCTTTCCTTTCCTTTCCTTTCCTTTCCTTTCCTTCCTTCCTTCCTTCCTTCCTTCCTATGTTTATTATTTATTTTTGAGAGAGACAGAGTGTGAGCAGGTGAGGGGCAGAGAGAGAAAGGGAGATACAGAATCCGAAGCCGTCTCCAGGCCCTGAGTTGTCAGCACAGAGCCCAACATGGGGCTCAAACCCAAAAACCAAAAGTTAAACATATGCATCTTTCTTTTGATCCTTTATCACATGCTCTTTCATTGTTTGTGTAAAACAACAGATAATTGGGCACACTGTGATAGCATCACCAAAATCTCTTTAATTTCTGTAAGTATACATCACTTACAAAGTGAGTCAATTCAATCAGATAAATTCTACCACAATTTTGTAAAGGGAGGTCCTAGAATTTAGCTGCTTAATAAGCTATGACAGAGTTTCACTATGTTGAGTGGGATAATTCAGTGGGAAAAGCAGAGCTTTTATAAGATTTTCCTGAATATCTCTGTATTTGCATGGCTTCTTTAAAAATTGACCCACATTGTTATTTTTCAAAACATAGTTTTCTCTTATTCAGGCATCTCCCTCTACAGTCTTAGCATAACTGGACAGTTACAAATATTACAATAGTGATCCTTTCCTACTATGCACTGTTGAAAACAGTAGAGAACCTTTACATGGAGAACTTTATTTTCAGTGAAGCATGCCCATTAAATAAATGAATGCGAAGGTCTGAGCCCTCCCCACCTTCAAATTAGCAGCTATGTTAACTAAATTTGGATGGTAAGCCTTTGAATAATTCATAAGAAAATAAATATGACATAAATGTGTACTGTTTGCTTTCCTCTTAATTATAACTGAAGAAGAGAGTTGGCCCCGTGGGTTGCTAATTGGGGTGGAAATGGGAGTGGGGAGCTCATTTTCTGGAAGCACAATTCCTGGGCTTGGTCAGCTTGAACTTCAACACTGGAAATGAATCCAGCAATCATGATCCTAAAATGCTCCATCCTGGAATGAGGATGGAAATCAGGACTCCTTTCCTATTTCAATAATGACCTATTGTCTGGCACATACCAACAGGTACCAAAGCCAAGTTCTTTGCAAGAACATGAATATTAGGTCTCACTGCTTGAATAATAATTAAATTTGGACAGTTAACTACACTAGATATGACAGTCTGTTAGGGAATGTTCCACCTGAGAATGGAAGTATTTGGATATATTACAGTCACAATGGGTTTGAAGGCCCTTTCGAAATGAAAATGCAGATAGAGTCTCGTAATTATCTTTGCAGAGACATGTGTTCATGGACATGCCTAAAGGTCCAAAGTGTCCACAAATAAACTAGATTATGTGATCCCGTGTTATTGTATAGATGGTGAAACTTTTAAGAGAAAAAAGGTTAGCAAACATGTACCTATCCATCATATTGTCGGGAAATTCCCTACAAGGTATCACCACTGTAGGGATGAGGAAACGGAATCTCAAAATGCATCAGTAATTTAATAAAAGTCACAGGATATGGAATACTGTATTTTCCAAAGATGTCATAACAATGCCTCCACATGTTCTTCTACAATGCAAACTTGAAGTGGAATCTATGTCCCCTCCTCCTTCTTCCGGGAAATCTTGTAACAGCTACAACCAACAGAGTATGACAAGTGATGTTATTTGACTTCCAAGACTAAGTTCCATGCAGCTTCTGCCCAGGATGCTAACCCTGGGGGAAGCTAGGAACCATGTAAGAGTTCCAACTTCCCTAAGGCTGCCACATTGGAGAGGTCACACGTAGGTGCTATTTAGAAAGCCCTAAGTGAGCTTCCAGCCAGCAGCCAATATCAACTGCCAGTCATGTGAGTGTACCATCTAGGACAACCAGCCCAGCTGAGCCTTCAGATTACTGCAGCCCCCACCAACATCCAACTGCAACTGCATGAGACCCCAGGTGAGAATTTCTACGCCAGAGCCTACATAAATTTCTGACCCACCAAATCATGAGAAAAAAAAAAAGTCTTAAGCCACTAAGGCTTGGGGCAATAATAACTGAGACATCCATCATCAAGCTAGGCTTTGGAGCTGAATGTATCTGATCCAGGGGTATTATTTTTCCCAATTATATATTCTCAGGGGTATGTAATTCCTATTATTTTTCATAGTAAGGATGTGGGGTTTCAGTGGAGAAAACATAGAGCTTTTAAATCATCGTTAATGAATTGAGTGGTAGATCCACTACCATTATAGGTAGATCCAATAAAGACTGAGGTACAACAAAGGTAAAAGAAAATATGAGGTAGGATGTAAAACATAGCATGCATTAATCCATTAAGCTAAACAAAAAGCATTAAAGTAGCCTTTAAGGCACTGGAATCTAACCCAGTTTCTTGTCGTTTAGTGATTAGTTAGGAGACAAAGATGTACCAGAATAAAGGTCTCTACCTTATCCCCACTCCTCAAAAATATCCTCTATTTCTCAGAAATCAAATACAGCAAGTAATTGAAAAATAGACAGCTATTAAGATTTTAGCTTCAATACAACTCACAGAAGGGGGGGAACAGTTAATGGATGCAGAATTTCAGTGGAGGCAAGCATCTTTCATAAAGGTGAAGCAGAGCAATTGAATTTGATCTTGTCAATCATCATCAAACAAGATATATTGAGTATCTGTGCGGTATAAAGAACTCGGAGACAGAGGAAAAGAAAAAAAAGGAAGAGAACATAATTTCTATCCCCAGAGAGCTTCGGCAAGCTCTCTAGGGATAAGACAAGCATATGTGAGGTGATGGCACAATTTACTTACTTTTTGCTTAAACACATGTACTTCCACAAAGGACCTAAGGGCATGATGACAACAAGAAGAAAAGAATTCTGATTTAAGAGAAGTAATCTAACATTTGAAGGTCCGAAGCAAAACTGGAAGATAACTCACATTTTTCTCATTTGGAAATAAAAGGACAGGATTAGAGAAGTTAGGTGGTTTGCTCAAAGTCACTCAACAGAGTCAAGTTTATTTTTGGAGACTGTCAATTTAGAAGCACGCTTTCTATTCACTGTGCAGTGAAGCTGAGGATGGCCAAAGGGGTGGAATAGAAACTGAACACTCAGGACAACTCGCAAAACACACAATTAAGAAGAATAACAGGGGTGCCTGGGTGGATAAGCATCCAACTCTTGATCTCAGCTCAGGTCTTGATCTCAGGGTCATGAGTTCAAGCCCCGTGTTGGGTTCCGCGCTTGGCATGAAGCCTACTTAAAATCATCATCATCATCATCATCATCATCATCATCATCATCATCAAACAAAAAGTTAATACATGTTATCCATCTCTGCACTCCCTGTATCACTTGATTTTCTACATTCTTTACCTTTTTTCCTGCCTTTAAGTTGGACTGAAGCCAGAATCCCTACCACTGGCCCTCCTAATTCCTGAAAGTACCTTTATACATGCTACCTTTTTGGTCTCTAACTTGCCTCCAAGATACATATGTGTAACCAAATCAAGTGCATTCCTTAAAACTTCTTGCACGCATTTGTCTTAATTCCTTGCTGAAAGTGAAGCCTGAGCAATCTGCTTCACATTCACATTTCTCTGTGCTTTACCACTGCTTTCCCCTTTTAAAAGGAGAGCGCAGGCCCAAAATGGAGTCAGTTGTGCTAAACAGTAAGTCAGCAAACCGAGACTCCATATCTACCCTAACTGCATTTAACCCCCTAGGAATGTAACCTTTTTAACCAGTCAACATGGAATTATCTGGTCAGCCCTAGTGGAGACAACCCTCCCAACAGACCCCTTCCATTACCCTTAGAAGGGGACCTTGCCTGAAAGAATGCATTCCTTGCTAATAATTTCCTTTTTCCATCCCCTTTGCACCTTTAAAAACCTTTTCCTTTCTGCAGCTTGAAGGAGCTCCTTTCTATTTGCTAGATGGGATGCTGCCTGATTCGTGAATCGTTTAATAAAGCCAATTTGATCTTCAAATTTACTCAGGTGAATTATGTTTTTTAATACCCCCCATTAGACTTGCTCATCTGGTTGTTAAGAAACCTAGACAATCATACAAAAAGAGTTCAAAAAAAAAAAACCTGCCCCTGGACCTGAACTTGTCAGGGATGTTTTCCTTGATTAAGCAGGGCTTGAACATGACATTTAAAATGGTGGAGTGATAAATATGCAATAGATATGGAGAGGCTGGTGCAAGGTAAATGTGTGGAATGGGGGGGGGGGGAGAGAAGAAAACTAAGTCACATGATGTATTATAATAAAATATATTTCTAATGATTTTTTTAACAAGGGAATGACTTGCATCAGCAGGAAAGGCAGGAAGACTATAATTTGGGAAATGGGTTGAAATACAGCTATCACAAAACATGATTGCTTTGTATTTCAGTAAAATGCTATTTTTATCTAAAATTTTACCTGAAATAAAAATATAAAGTAAACTAGCAAGCACCTATTCTGCCCCAGGCATTTTGCTGTGTATCTGCATGTAATTCACATTGATAATTAATAAGGTTTGCATTGAAGTAAAAGCTGAAGACCGTGGGCTAAATCCTCTCTTTGTAGCTTGGAGGCTTTTTTCCAGCGCAAGACAGATGATGTAACCCAGTAGAGGTGAAGTCTTGGAAAGACAATTGCATATTCAAAAACTTTTCTCAGATGCAAATTGACGTCTGGGGCAGTTACTTTAATGGCCCCATTCATTCTCGCAGTACTTAGTACTTTCTGGAGAGGTTTCCTATCCTTTTAAAAATAACATTATCAGAATTTTATTTTAACTGACTTTTAGAGGCAATGAAGAAAGAGCCTAGATGTTTATGGCTTTTAACTTTTTTTTTAAGCCAAGTACTCTCTAGTTGTGTTGATTTTAAGGGCTTTTTTCTTCTTTCAATTCTCTATTCTACTTGACCCTTTGGTATCAAATTCATGATGGTCAACATTAGTTAAGTAAAAAGCTGTTGTATTTTCCCCCTTAGTTGCCTTTACAGCAAATCTCACTACCTGAAAGTCATTTGCATAGAATAACAGCATAAAAGCAGGACTCTGGAACCAAACTGCCTGAGTTAAATTCTCAAACGTCACCCTCTGCATCACAAGAGGATCTTGGACACAATACTTGGTCTTTCTGTACTTCAGTTTCCCTCTTTGTAAAAATGGGGCTAATGCTATAATCGCCCTTATAATGAGGTAATATTTTTTATCAGATAAATTTAACATGTAATATTATACACATGTAAGGTGTATATCCTGTTACCTTGATACATTTATATAGTATAATATGGTTGCCATTGTAATGAGAGTAATGACATTACATACATAAAGTAAAATATTTCTATGTTCAATAAACTGTACACTACATCTCCATGGCTATTTTAGTATTTGTTGCAAGTTTGTGCCCTTAAATACCATCAATCTTATCCCCTGCCCCTCCCAGTGCCTGTTTTACTCCCTGATTTACTCTGCTTTTTTTCTAGTATTTGATTTTTTTTTAAGATACCACATATAAGTGATATCATAAATGGAGTGATATTTATAAAGAGCTTTGGAAAATTTCTGGCACATAATAAGCCCTTTACACATGTTAGCTACGGTAAGTATTGGGACGGAAGATCCAAGAGGGCAGGAATTTTTGTCTGTATTATTCACTATTGCATCTTCAGCAACTACAGAGTGTCTACCACATAACAGATCTTCAGTACGTAATGGCTGAATAAGCATATAATTTCATTTGCTTGTTTTATTTTCATAATAACAAGGGAGACTCTGCTAGAATTCTGTTATTCCAGATAAATGTAGATAAAAAGTTAACTAAAGAGGAAACATTAAATTCTGCTGCTGACCAAAACAAAAATTAGGGTCAAACTTAATGAATTTTATCATAGAAGAGCTTCTAATATCTCAACAGAGTGAACATACAGTCCAGAGAATTTCAAGATGGGTTGCAATAATACATGTTGAATTGTAGCAAATATTTATTAAGCATTTACTATAAACCGGGCATTTCACATGCATAATCATATTGAATGCAAGCATAGCCTTATGATTACAAAAAGGTGATTTTTTTTTTTTGAAGTTTATTTTGAGAGAGAGAGGGAGAGAGAGAGAGCGCACACACACAGCTGGGGAGGGGCAGAGAGAGAAGGAGAGAGATAGACTCCCAAGCAGGCTCCACATTCTTGCTGAGCTGGTCACAGGGCTTGACCTCACAAACCGTGAGATCATGACCTGAGCCAAAATCAAGAGTCAGTTGCTTAACCGACTGGGTCACCCAGGCACCCCAAAAGGTGATTATTATCTTGATTTTACAGATGAGGCCCTTGAAGCTCAGAGAAGCTAAATAATGTGCCAAGGGCACTAACTAGTAGCTAACAAGTGGTACAGCCAGATATAGAACCCAAGGATTTCAGACTCCAGAGAACAACTGTTTAAACACTACACTGTGTGCTAATGTATTCATTTAATAAATAATGCATTGGGAGTCTAAAATATGTCAGGCTCTATGCTGAGTACTCTGCAAATGAAAATGTGCTGGAGGAATAATCCCAATGAAAAAAACGGCAGAGTTGCACCAGGAAAGTTAAAGAAGGTGAGCATCTTAGTTAGTGACTAATATAAAGGGATGTCTATGCTAAACAGCACGAAGAATATTGAGATAGTTCTGCAAAAGCTGAACTATATATAAAGCCAGTGACTGGAAGGAAGGGGAGAAAGTCAGTCATAGGTCTACCAAAAAGGTGGTCCTAAGTGAACCTCGTGGTTTGCCTTTGGCTTTTTCCTTTTCTCTCTGACTTGGTATACATGAAAGGATGACACAAATCCACAGTAATACTGCCCTCTATACTGAGCACACTGTCTCTTCATGACTCCTTACCCTGAAGATACTGGGATCTCTTACTATGTTACCTTGTAATGGTTTGTTTAAATGTTCCTATCTCTTACTAAATATCACCTGTTCCTCCTGGACAAGGACCTTGTCATTCTTGATTTTAGTATCACCTTCTCAGCTTCCTTAGTTAGCACAGCTTAGGTGGGAAATGAAGAAAACACACTGAATGAAATAAAACTCACTTATTATAAGTCCAGTGAACTCTAGAAAGTGGGAGCAATCAACCCAAGAAAGTGTGTGATACGGGTTGGGGTTGAGACAGTGTCCTGGCAAAGGAAAGCAATTATGAAAATCCCTCAGCCGATGAAAAAGCTTATGTGGGCATTGGAAAACCAGATAGATGGGTCAAGGCAAATTACACCTATGGAAGTCAAGGTAAGAACACATTTTTGACTTTTGAGGACATTTTCCATGAAGTGATTTGGCATAGTTTATATAAGCATTCACATATTGCACTCCTTTTAGAGTTTAGGCCAGGCAACATAAACTCTTTGATCTCATCAGATGACAGAGGTCCACTGACTCCCTTTCACACTGTTTTCCAGGAAGTTCAAACTACAATTATTAGGCTTAGCCTCCAGGTCAATAAATATGTTTATCCTGAATTTCTATTGTATTAAATTTCTATTATCTTTTTTTCCCATTGTCCATTAGTTATTTATCTCTTTACTCCTTATTACTCTAGTGGGGGGAATGTATTCTTTTATGTTTGCTTAATTTTACCATCTTCTTCTATTAATTAAAAATATAATAAATATTGCTCTTGGATAGGTATGTGTTCGATGAAAGAAATAAGAAAATTCATTAATATAGCCAAGATTAAATAAAAATCAATGCTGTTAGTTCTTGATCTATGTTGAAAAGCTTGACTTCATCCCTATTAAAGCACAAAACTACATGCTACAACATAAATGAATCTTAAAAACATTATGCTAGGTTAAAGAAACCAAACACAAAAGGCCATATATTATATAATTCCATTTGTATGAATAATCTAAAATAAGCAAACTTGTAGAGACCAAAAGCAAACTGATGGCTTACAGGGACTGGGAGTGGGAGAGAGAATGGGGAATGGCTGCTTAATGGCTGTGGGTGTCTTTTGGGGGTCATGAAAATTTCCTGGAATTAGGTGGAGATGACAGTTGTACAACATTGTAAATATATGAAAAGCCAATGAATTGTATGCTTTAAAATGGTGAATTTTATTTTATGTGAATTTTACCTCAATTTTTTTAAAAAACATAAAAAATGAGATCTTTTGTCCACAAAAGTACTTTTTACCTTCAATTCCAAAGCTTCAGGATATTCATCTGAAATCAAACACATTCTGAAAGTTGCCAACATGTACTCTTACAGAGATCGAGACACTGACTGAATGGTTTGTTTCTAATATAAGAAGTTAACCTCTAAGAAAATAGTAACAATAAAAGGAGAAATCCTGAGGTACTTTTCCCCAAATCACTTCCAGCAGAACTGCCCTCTCACATGGTAGGTCTTCATTTTCCTAATAATATCTTTTTTTCAAGTTCATAATAAAATCTTAAAAATACTTTAGGAAAACTAATTTTAGATGGCAAATAATATTATTTGGGTAATTATTAACCCTCCCCAAAATAACCAATATTTATTTATAGTCAATAAACCAAGGGAAGAAATTTGTTACTTAAAATATTTTTGGTTTTTGGGGGGTGCCGACGTGGCTCAGTCTGTTAAGTGTCCAACTTCGGCTCAGGTCATGATCTCACAGTTCATGAGTTTGGCCCCACATCAGGATCTGTGCTGGCAACGCTGAACCTGCTTTGGATTCTCTGTCTCCCCCTCCCTGCCTCTTCTCTTCTCCACTCACACTCTCTCCCTCTCTCAAAAATAAATAAACATTTAAAAATATATATTTTGGTCTTTATTGTCCTTCTTTACTCACTTTTAATAGTTCAATCTTCCCACCACTGCTAAATAAATCAAGCTCTTGACAATTTTTTCAACCCCCACCAACATCTTTCCATCCATAGTGTTCCAACTCTTTATAGTACTTAGTAATGTCCTCTTCCTACTCCTTCCCCATTTCACATAAGACAATGAAGTTAGCAAACAAAGAAAAAGTAGGGCTTGCAAAAAAAGAGAGATGAGACAAAGACAGGAAATGTGAAGAATATCATGAAGCTACGAGGTTAGAGCTTGTTGGCTACTAAGGACTAGTTGTACAGTCTTGCTAGGCATTATTGATACATGGGCTACCATTCCATAGTGGCGTCAAAATGCATGTTACAGTGATAGGCTTGGGGTCAGACACCCCTATGTTTAAATCCAACTTTTTATGAGTATGGTCAACTTTTTATGTACTGTTAGCCTTAGTTAACTCGTATGTAAAATGGGATTAATAATATCTATTTCATGAAATTATCATGATGAGTAAATAAGATTATGTTAGCAAAACACCTGGCACAGTGTAGAGTTCATACTAAACGTTCAGCCTTACCAACAGGAAAGTGAACATCACATAGCTACTATCAAAGACACATTAATTATTTGGCTTTTATATTAATATCTACTTTGTCAAGCATTCCAACAAGCATGATGATGACTTTTTTTTTGACCATTTATAAATTTTACCTCCCATCCTAATCATTTATTTTTTAGTTACTTGAAGGACTTTTACATTTATTTCCTTTTCATCTTGTATAGTATCATTCCCTTGCTTTTTGTGACCTTCCAATATCCTACTCTTTGCCTATAAGTAGTCTGATTTCAGCTTCTCTTGGTTGCCACCCTGCAATGCCAAATCATAGTAATGAGACAAACGTTAGTCAATTGAATAACTGAAGAGGACAGTCCTTCCACTTCCATTTGCTTTTTAGAAAAGACTAATAAGTTGATTCACAGTCCACAGCTCAGGGATGAATCTGGAGAGTCTGTTCCCAGCAGGCAGGGCATATGCCTTCTGTGTAACAGCTGTCTCTTTGTGCTATAACTTCAAGCACAGTATTGTGCTAAAACAGCAAGTAAATGTAATAAAAATGGGACAATTTAGCCTCCTCTCCTATGCACTGGGACATGTGAATAGGAAAAATAAAGAAAAAAATCTGACTTTATATCAGCGAAATAGAGGAACTGCCCAAAAACAGCTGGGGTAGAGGAAAGGTCTGGGAAATGATCTTTCCACATCTCCTTTGCTAAAGAGAAACCCCAGTTATTGTCTGGCTTGCCTTCTGATGTCTTGCCAGTAACATCAGATTCTCTGAAACAAGGCAAAGGGATGCTGACAGCTGTGCCCAGCATGAAAACCACCAAACCGAAGCAGATCTTGTAGCCTGTCACGTGGCAGCAAGCCAAAGGAAGATATCAATGACGCACTTAATGAAGTCCAAAAACAATTTGCACATATCAGAGCATTTAAGAGAAATAGAGGGAAGAGCGTTTGGAAGCACCATGCACTGTATACAGTATATTTCTTTTCTGAAAACATAAGAATCACTGGATTTCCATGAATATGTTAGGTAAATGGATGCAGTAAAAGAGCATGTAACTATGCATGGTATCAGATGAAATTCAAGGAAAAAAAATAATACCTTTTAAGTAATCATAGTGCCATACTATTTCACATGTATCATTCAAATGATCTTCATGCTAACCTTTTGAATTAGAGAGAACTTCTTAGTTGATAGAAACCAATTTCAAACTAGCTTACACAATGCAGAGAATTTATTAGCTAGTCTGGCTTCATGAATATCAGATACCTTAGAGGACATTCCTGTCAAACTTACATTATTTTTGTCCTTGGACAGAGTTCCTCCTCTTAGAAGATGGAGTTGACTAAAAGAGAAGCAAAATCTTGAGCTTTCTTTGCACTCCATTCCCTCCATTTGGTTTTTGTGAGCAAGCAAACACCATTTCTTCCATGTATCCTCAAGACTTCCTATCTCCACACTGCTAAACAAGTATCAAAGATCTTGTTGAAAGGGAAGGACAGAAGAACAATGGAAGAGAAGAAAACAGAAATGATGGAAATGCTGTAGAAGAAAGAGGAAACTGTCAATGGAATATGAAAAAAAATTAACATTCCAGCGTGTTCCATTTTCTCCCTAAACATAATAATACATTAGGATTTTATTAATCTATGAGGATATACTATATCTGTGCTGTCTAATATGGTAGCCACCAGCCATGAGGTTACTTCCATTTAAATTAATTAAAATTAAAAATCCATCTCCTCAACTCCATGAACCATAATTCAAGTGCTCAAAAGCAACATGTGGCCACTAGCTACCATATTGGACACCACGAATATATAACATTTCCATTATTGCAGAAGGTTCTATTGGAGAGCATTGATCTATAAAAAAGAGAAACCAACCTGAGCTTTTTTAAGCCTTAATTTGGTGGACAAAATAATGAGAAACAACAATCCATACTGAAAGAAACATAGAATCAGAACTGAAAAACAAAAGACAAACTTTCTGATGGGGGTGGGACAGATCAGCCTTTAGTGCATAAATCTTTCTATATCAGAAAGAAGAGATAAGGTTTCAGCTTGGAACTGAGAAAATGAGATCTGTAGTATGGGGCACAGTGACAAGATATAGAGTCAAATTTAACCTCCAAGTTGGGGATCAGAGATATGCCACTCAAGGTGAGGGACTTTCACCCGTCTAAAAAATGTAGTTTTTTTTTTCTTTCAATAGAACTGGAATAAAATATACTACAAATTGGCTAATTGATCATGTTGCTCTAACAACTCCACTTCATAGGGCAAATCCTAGAGCTTGCATATTTTATTAGGAATTAAATACAAGGGGCGCCTGGGCAGCTCATTCAGTTAAGCTTCTGACTCTTGGTTTCAGCTCAGGTCATGATCTCACAATTAGTGGCTTCAAATCCCACCCAGGGCTTGACAGTGGCAGCATGAAGCCTGCTTGGGATTCTCTGTCTTCCTCTCTCTCAGCCCCTCCTCCTGTTCTCGTTCTCTCTTTCTTCTCTCTCTCAAAACAAATACATAAACTTTAAAAAAATCAAAATAAATTTTAAAAAGGACTTAAATCCAAAATAATGCACTCTCTTAATTTTCTTAGGTAAGCAATTATACTCAAATAGTGATATGTGAGTAAAGAGATCACAGATACAAATAGCCATGATCTTAAAATGGAAATGGTAAAATATTTTTTAAACCCTAGATTTAGCATGAAGTGTAACACCAGATGTCACTAAGTGTACACAACCTGAAATTTTTGTAAATCTAAACCTTTGTAATCTGAGGCAAAGTTTGTTCTCTCTCTAACCTTCCAGATAGATTAGTACATTGACCCTGGTATGAGAAAGTCCTATGATTCTTGATATACAAACTGAAAGCGAGGATGAAAGTCAATATTTTCTCTTTCTGCAACTGTAGAGTGACCTATAAATGAAAGTGGAGGATTTTCAACTTAAAAAAGATAAAAACATGTTTCCAATGTCCTTGACAGGTATTTTTAAAATGTCAATGTTTAAAATAAATATATCTATTATTTCTATAATCATATACTCTTATTATAGAAAATAGAAAAAAGGAGAATAAAGATACTAAAACATATTTGCACAACTTAAATACAAGCCCTATTGACATTTTGATTGATTTGTTTGTTTGTTTTTGCTATTTGTAGCTTAAATAAATGTGTTTTTATCCTACATTTACATTACGATTATTTTTTAAAGCTGTCAATATACAAAATTTGTTTTACATAATTTTATGTAATATAATTTACTTTACTATTTTCTTTATTTGATTTAGCTTTTGGATCACCATAAATACAATGGCAACAAATATTTTAGGAGATAAAATGCTACACAACATTCTAACACTGATCCCTGAAGTTGAAGACCTTATTCTATATTTCCTATCTTGAGATATTGGAAAGCTATTAAAACTCTCCATGCCTCAGTTTCCTCATTTGTAATATTGAATTCATACAGCTGTTTTAAGAATTAAAAGAGATGATAGCAGCCGGCATAAAAAAATAACCCATTCTCTTCATAAGCAATAGTATCTTCATAAGATAGATTCCCAGAACTGAAATTACTGGATCAAAGCTAGGAAAGATTTTAAGTTTCTCAAGAAATTTTGCCAAATTTGCTTTTTATTTTTTTTTTTTTTTTAATTTTTTTTTTTTTTTCAACTTTTATTTATTTTTGGGACAGAGAGAGAGAGAGCATGAATGGGGGAGGGGCAGAGAGAGAGGGAGACACAGAATTGGAAGCAGGCTCCAGGCTCCGAGCCATCAGCCCAGAGCCTGACGCGGGGCTCGAACTCACAGACCGCGAGATCGTGACCTGGCTGAAGTCGGACGCTCAACCGACTGCGCCACCCAGGCGCCCCCCAAATTTGCTTTTTAAAGATTTATGTCAATGGTTAAGCCACCAGTCATTTCTGAGCATGCCCCTTCATTACCCAGTCACCAGTACTGTTTCCAATCTAATTTTAAGCAAGTAATCGTGTCAACAACAGCCATTTTCAGCCAAAATATAAAATAGACTTAAGATTCTACAGAAAAGGAGTCAGAGTTAGCATCTTACTCTAAAACACCTGGAAGGAAATAATCTAAAATTCTGTTTTAAAATATTTACCACACTTTTCTCTGGAGACCTTTATTTACATTCTCAGTGGGGAAAACAATGTCCTGCCAGCAAATGGAATATCACTGTGTATAAGTTAAAGCAACAGTATTCAAGGGATTTAGAAGGGATGAATAGAAATGATAAACATCCAAATGGTAATAAGAGTTTCATCATTTTCCTGTGTTGCAGCTAAATAAAGCTTTACAGTAGATCCCAGTTGAGGGAATCTACTGGCAGGTTTTGACTATCCAGAATTTCTATCACATTTCCCAAGGTTAAATGCGTTGCCTTGAGGCAGCTGCTCAAAATGATAAAGGGGACACTGTAGGACAGTGGTGCTCTTTGTAATGTTAATAACCCTTGATTCTGATATCTGATGCAACTCTGGGGAAATGTGCCAGTTCCAGACGTTAAAATCTAACTCAGTTAATGCACATTACTGAAAAAAAAATTTTTTTTTAATTTGGCAGGAGCCAGAAGATAATTTGAGCATTCCACATATTTAGATACTTTCTTTATTTCTATCACTGAATTGAATTTGCACAAGATAACATGTTGTGATATAAAATTAATGTGGTTTTTTTCCTATAAAAGCAGATGGTATTTTATTTCAGAATTCACATATATTTATATGCTTATTGGATTCATTTTTATGATATAAACTAACCAGGGTAGGGCTCTCTTATATTTTTTGCTTGTTTATTTATTTAAGATTTATGCTCCATCTGGCTTCAAAGGGGCATGAGAAGTCAGCAGATGAAAGCATAGGAAAAATGAGACATAAACCTATCATAAATTTAATCAAAAAGAGCAGAAGGAATGAGCACATTCAGAACTAGAATTAATACAGGTACTGTTTTGAGTGTAAAAGTTTAGGTCTTCTATATTTTCTAATTACTAATTCAAAAAAAAGAAAAAAAACACAAATGGGTTTTGAATCATATAAATCTCCACCCACCACGTTTTTGTTTGTTTTTTTTTTTCATGGGAAGCGTCCTATAAATCTAAAGAAGAAACGAATGTGATGAAGGTATGGGGCATCATAGGAACCAAGAACAAAGAAGGAAAAGAAAAAGAGATACACAGGGATGGTTCTAGAAGGAAAGGGCCCTTCATGGGTATGACATGCACTGTGGTTCATTCAAGGAAGGCAATAATGAAGTCACTATCACGGGATAAGGTTTTGCAAATACTAAGTGTTTAGTAAATGTTGAAAGCAAATGAAAATGGGTACTTTCACATTTTTTTTTTAAATTAATACAACCACTGATTTGGACTTCCTTTTGAAGGTTATTGCAGGTTAACCAAGCAATAATATATTTTACAGTTTTATGGAAGGCATTTTCACATTATTCAGTTTGCTATCCCCTGAAATCTCAGTAAATGCTGAGGATAAAGGGAACAATATAATTTATATTCTGATGGTCTAACTTTTAGGATAGAATTCGGAAAAATCTGAAGAAATTGATAAGGAAATAACAATACTGACTTTCCCAAATATCAACTTGCTTATAAACAATAGAGGCTTTTCTTTTCCCTTAAGATGACAGTGCCACATACCAGGACTCATTCATTCACTAATAATTCATGGAAAGCATTTCTGAAATCTGTGTACATATATGCCTAGTCATTGTTGTCTAGCTATCACTTCCCCACTTATGTGTATGTAATGTTTAATTTTTATTTGCAAGCTACAGCCATTATGGCTATGTCACTTGTGTTTTCAGTAGCCAAAAAAAATGACATCAAAAGATTTCAAGGATAAATAGCTATTGAAGCAGAAAAAAAGATGTGAGGGCTACAATACCTGTGAACCACCAAGGACAAAATTGCAGGCCATATTTTTAAAATAAGTCATAGCTGGTAGATGACATAAGTTAATCTGGTTGCATTACCCCTCTTCCAGAGATCACTGGAGAGAGAAAGTGATTGGCTGAAAGACACAAAACAAGAGAAAACGAACACTGGAATTACAACCACTTAGGCATTATATCTGCCCACAATCTTGATTTTTGGGTTTTGCCTTCCCCCAATTCTAGGATTCCCTGGGGTCTAAAATAAGGGACCCTACTGCTAGACACAAGGATCTGCAGCTAGGCCAATCTCCCCTTCTGGAGCATGACTCAGAGACAGAAGCAGTTGTCTCTGAGGCACCTCACCATGATACTTAAAAGAGATGTCCCATAAATTTCTACTCCTAATGTTCCAAGAATTCTCCAGGCTGTTGACCTTCCTGAGATGCAAATTTTAGCACTGTAGCACCCTAACTCTTTTCTACAGATTTACTTTGGGCTTCAGATAGCCAGAGTTGCTTTTACATCTTTCAAACAAAAAAACATTATATACTGTAAGGCCTAGATTTGCTAACTCCTGATTATCTTTTTCCCAAAATGTCAGAGGATATTAAATATGAGATAGGTCAAGTTAGTCCACTACTGTATTCTGATTGAATCTAAGGTCTTCTTTCTTAGCTTCTTTAGTAGAGTTTGGGAAAGGAGCTTATGCACAAGTAGCTTATTTGAGAGGTGATTAGGGGAAGTAGGAGTTGAGACTAGAGAAAATAAAATAAAGGAAGAAGGGAAACCAAGAAAAAAAGGTACATTATCAAGGTGGCCATGATGATCCCACTGGACCCTTTAAAGAATGTATAGAATTGTTTCCTGGAAAAATGAAAGGAAAAGATAACCAATGATTCCTGTTCCCCTTTTGTTGAGGGTTGTCTATGGGCACTTACTACTTTTTCTACAATTCCATGTCTTCCCAACAGACTTTTGAAGGTATCCTCCACTATGGAAAGGCATTAGGAGAAAATAATAGCCAAGGCATGAACTAAATAATAAAAGAAATTGATTAAATGAAGTGGTTGGAAGGTAGAGAAATATAGAAAAATATTCCAGTCCTATACATTATCTAATTTAATACTGAGGCGTTTATTATTTCTAGTTATTGATGAAATAAGTCACATTCTGATGATCTAGATGATTGTCTCATAACCACAAGGTCAACAGGCAATGAAGCAATCACTTTATTAAGTTGGGAAAGTCAATCTCAGTTTCCTCACTGACTCTTGAAAAATATTTTAAAATCTTAAATACGCATTCTCCACCTTTGCTTCCAATCCTATTGAAAGGTATGTGTGTTATTTTTCCCTCCAGTATCTTTAGGCAGGTGTTCTTGTTTTTTTCAACATGGCTTTTCTCACTGTATTAGCTGGGAAAGAAAGGGGAAATATAATAATAATAATAATAATAATAATAATAATAATAATAAATGAAAAATATTAAGCTTTTATTAGATCTAGGCAATGTTCTAATTTAAGCTGTCTGCATGCATTTGCTAATCTAATTTTCACTATAACTCTATCCCATATCTCTATCACAATATTTATTTTATATATTAGAAAACTATGGCATAGAGGAGTTAAGTGATCTGCCCAACATTACCCAGGAAGTCCCATTCTGAAGTGCTGCCTTAACCACTGTCCGACACTGCCTCGTATCATGCATGTGTCTACGCCATTCAAAGCAATCCAATTATGAGAAGCTCAATCAGAGACTGGGGGAAAGCTGGAGTGTCTTTTGTCTGAGTTCAGTTCCAAAGTTATTTACTTTTTGACTTCTGCATGATTGTTAATATTATAAATTCATACTGGAAATAGAAACTTTCGACACTATTTTTGATCTCTTGTTATGTGCTAAGTGCTTTACATAGTCACTTCTTTCATCTTCTCACTAGTCTTAGGAGGTAGGATTTAGTTAGGGGATGATGTCTGAGGCTCAGAGACATTCAGTAACTTACTAAAAGTCACTCAGTTGCAATGATAGACATAATTAAATTAGCATTCTGGCTGAGACTTCAAAGCCCATGATCTGTATCCTAAATATGTAAGGGTATTCATGGAAGGATGGCTCTATTCAAACATCAAATGTAGAGTTGGACTCTGTAAGGTACAATGGCTCACATTTTTTTTTTTTTTTTTTTTTTTGGTCTTTCCAATCACATCTAGGAGCACTGAAAGGACTTTTTTTTTTTTTTTTAACAATAACAGCTTTTGAACACAAGCTACCTAGATATCAAATCATTATGTTGTACACCTAAAACTAATACAATGTTATATGTCAGTTATATATCAATTTTTTTAACTTCTTTAAAATTATTTTTTAGAGAGAGAGAGCGTGAATGGACAAGAGGGGCAGAGAGAGCGAGAATCTTAAGCAGGCTGTATGCTCAGGGTGGAGCCTGATGCGGGGCTTGATCTCATAACCCTGAGATCATGACCTAAACCAAAATCAAGAGTTGGATGCTCAACCAACTGAGCCACCCAGGTACCCCAATATATCAATTAAAAAAAATTACCTGTATAAATAGCTGCATTGGTTTTTAAATAATTTTATTTACTATTTAATTAATGTAAATAGTACTACCCCTCTCACAAGATTTCAGTTTGTTTCCTTGCCAATCTACATATCAAAAAGACTTTCCTAGTGTATTCACTGAAGCCTGAGGAAGGCAACATCTAGGGATTACAGGAGAGTTTCCAGGAAAGACAGACAGAAATTCACTTGACACTGATAAGAGTAGGAGTCAAGTGGAGTAGTGCAAAGGTGTGGGAGAGGATGACACAAGCAAAAGTATAGGAAGGAGTGTGTGGAACATCATATGAAAACTGGCCATATCAATACATTATAGGTTCACTGTGAAAATTAAATGAGATAAGCCACACAGCACCTAGTTCAGCATATGCTCTATAAATTCTCTTTTTTTTTTATTTTTTTAACGTTTATTTATTTTTGAGACAGAGAGAGACAGAGCATGAAGGGGGGAGGGTCAGAGAGAGGGAGACACAGAATCCGAAACAGGCTCCAGGCTCTGAGCTGTCAGCACAGAGCCCGACGCGGGGCTCGAACTCATGGACTGCGAGATCATGACCTGAGCCAAAGTCGGACATCCAACCGACTGAGCCACCCAGGCACCCCAATGTTCTATAAATTCTAAAGTGTTTTAATCTCTATCATCATCATCATCACTAATATTGTCATAATCATTATGATCACCTTCACCTTTATTGTAATTAGTTCCCTACCTACTTCCTCAATATCAGTCTCCATTGCCCCCAGTTTTCCATAGCCTTATGAGGAAACATCATTTCTACTGTGAATAGAAATTGGTGGAAATGTCATGGACTTTGTAGACCTTGGTAAAATTACATAGATTCTAATGAGAAAAACATTGTTTCTTACAAGAATATCAGAAGAGAAAATTTACATAGTACTTGTATCGGCTGACACATAGTAAATGTTCAATAAATGATTGCTTAAAGTAACACAGCACTATAAGTGATATGGAATATACATCAAGTGGAAAGTCTATATCAAGCTGAAAACATAGCAAATTTGAAATTAAGATAATTTGAGGAGACTTTAATAAAGAGGTTATTTTAAAATGGGAGAAAGAGGATATAGAACCCATAAAAGACATTACAATTCCCTGGAGCTCTCTACTTCAACCTCTAGTAGTGACTAGGGTAAGAAGAGGGAATATTTTGATCAAAATGGACAGGACTGTGTGCAGACAGATACTGTATGACAGCTTAGAACTTCAGTTGAAAGAAGGAACAAGCCTACAGTGAGTCACAGTAAGGATCCAGGGGATTAAAAATCCCAAACTCACTCTCCACCCTCCTTCTCTCCATGGATATAGTCTATACACGTGAACCTCTATGGCACAAAACAGAGAGGCAAAGGGTAGAAAGTCGACCTGAAAGTGAACAGAAAATGTTTCACTGAGGGTCTATTTAAATAAGTTAGCTTCTGTACATCTGCATAAAAAATATAAACATACATATGTTCACTAGTGAGTTAGACATAAAGTTTTCTTCTGTCATACCAAATGTTGTGATAACAAGTTTCCTTTAGCTTAACAGTCAAATAAGAGTTCATATATTCGTTTTTCTTGTCATTAATTCCTTAATGGCAAGGATTTATTCCTTTTTGTATTCAGTTTTCACTACCATGTAATGTGTACTTACATCAGTGTATTTACTCCATGAAATGCTTATTGTATTGTATTGAGTTAAACATCTGTTGGAGGCCACTTTTTCCTTAAATAAGGAATCACACATTGGACTTAGACTTTACATCTGGAAAGTAACCTTATTGAAAAAGTTAAAGGTTTTGGGGCGCCTGGGTGGCGCAGTCAGTTAAGCGTCCGACTTCAGCCAGGTCACGATCTCGCGGTCCGTGAGTTCGAGCCCCGCGTCGGGCTCTGGGCTGATGGCTCAGAGCCTGGAGCCTGTTTCCGATTCTGTGTCTCCCTCTCTCTCTGCCCCTCCCCCGTTCATGCTCTGTCTCTCTCTGTCCCAAAAATAAATAAACGTTGGAAAAAAAAAAAAAAAAGAAAAAGTTAAAGGTTTTAGTCAAGGTCACAGAGTTGATGATCCATAACTGGATAAGAGCCAGGGTCCCAATTTTCAATCTTTCTCTTTTCCAGTATGCCATTTTTCTCTACATACAAATTCTCCTTCCCATGAGCTTGACAACTCTATCCATTCCGCACTCTGGACAGGGCAGGAATAGAACATTTTTATGTGCTTTTCTTTCCACAGTTGTGTTCTCTGATCCTAGAACGGTCCGGGGAACCCTGGAGGTGCTCCAAAACGGTTTGTCGAAAAAGTAAGAGTTGATTAATGAGTAGAAAGAGAGGAAGGAAGAAGTCTGCTCAAAGCAAACAGCCTATTATTTCTTCCTATTTATGAGCCTCTCCCCCTAGGTACTTTGTTTGAGTACCCTGCACATACATGCAAATGAAGTACAGTGCATCAGCAGCTGTGTGCTTAAGGAACATGAATTGTTAAGGGATATTCCCCATCAGCTGATTTCATGGAAACAGAAAACCAAAGGACAACCCAAGTAGAATTTTATGTAAAGAGACCACTTTTCTATGTTCTCTTTCACAGCATTAAAATACTATTCCTTACTTAAATACCAAAAAAGTATTTGATGCGCAGAGCTCACTCTGGACTAATCTCTCAATCTATGGGGGGAATAACTGAAACCCGGCTTTTCTCTCAATGAAAAATTATTAACGGAAGAGCTTTAGAAATCATTTCCTTCTGAAATATAAATCTGTCTTATTGAATAAAGCATTCCGACAGGCAGACTAGAAAGTACTAATACAAGGTAACAATGTGTCTATACTATTGAACTTTATTTGACTATGAGAAAAACAGTATAACATTCTATTATGGCACGTCAGGAAGGCCTGGCTCTACCCAGGCCTTTGTATTTCTTTTACAGATAACCTCATAAATCATTTAAAATCATTGACCATATCTTACACCTCCCTTTCAGCCATAGTTCAGATGGAAGCTGTGTTGTGCTCTAAATGGCTTTGCTTCTCAGATGTAAAACAGAATTTATGTTTACTATTCTTCTTCAGACACCCACACTTTCCTTCTGCAAGATAAACCTTATAACTGCTTTAAATCATCCATTTTCTTCCTGTGATTACTGAAAGAATGGCAGATTTACAGGCCTAAAACCATCTGTGCCAAGAAAAGAAGATGATTTCTTTTTCTTAATAGAAAAGACGGTGTTGTTTTATTGTCACTTTCACAATCTTGCTTATCTGCACACAAGAATCCTCCATGTTTGACCCGTAAGTATTCACTCTGCTCACTGACAGTCTTGCTCTCCTACTCTCCCCTATGCAACCAATGAAACATAGCCAGCCTTACGCTGAAGCAGGGTTTCTCAGTCTCAACACCGCTGACATTTGGGTAATGAACATTTGATAATTCTTTGTAGGAAGGGGGAATATCCTGTGCGTTTTAGGATGTCTAGCAACACCTCTGGCTTTTACCCACTAGATGCCGGTAGCACACTCATTCCCTACTCGGGAAAACAAAAAAGCCACATGTCATACGGCAAAATGTCTCCTGGGAGACAAAATCACTCCCGGTTTGAGAACCACTATAAAACCATTCCACGCTGGGTGGGGGGGATTAAAGGTAAGATGCACCTACTAATTCTCTAGCAGAATTCATTACATCCCTTCATACATCTGTTCATTCATTTGCCACTTCTTTCTTTCACTCACTCTTTCTTTCCTGACCATTTGGAGGTTACACAGATCTTACCCCCTAGTAAATAACATTCTCACGGAGAGTTGGCTTTACAGTTATCTGAAGGATATAAGTATGCACAAAGTTCTGGAAAGGATTTGGTCAGAAAGTCCAGGACAGAGTAAAAACTGAATAAATGTAAATCCTGACTTATGAACTCATGAACTCTGAAGAGAGTAATCATAGCATTCTCTCACACCAAGATTTTACTTTGTGTAATGGAGTTGGAAAAAAACATAATACAACAATGAGTTTTAGGGTGCTAATGCTTCATAAGATACCTAATGCTTCAATGCTTCAAGTGCCTAATCTCCTAAAAAAAAAACACACACACACATTTTAGTAAACATTTAGGAGACAGGCTTGAGAATATTTCTTAAGAAACTTGGAGTGAATTATGCAACGAATGTAAGATAAAACTTGGATTTCAGATTTTTTCATTTACTTGATACTTATCTGTAATTTGAAGGTTTTTAACAATGTGCATTTCTTTTATAATTAAGAAAAAAATCAACAAGCTTTATAAATTAAAGTTTATTAAGAATTCTGGCTCCTGTACGTTTGAAGTTAAGCCCAGTGCAGTGAACACCTTACAGTAACTTTCAGCCTCAGAGGGGATTATTTATGGGCAACCACTGAGTACCCCTAGAGAGCAAGGAAATAAAGTTGACATGACAGCAGTTTCCAAATTGCTTCTGAATGTACAAAACAGCAGCAGGCTTTTGAAGACCAGGCCTGCGGGGTCTGACCAGGGAACAATGGTCTATGTAACAAAGTCATCTCTCTCCAATCCTCCTCACTTCTCCCCCAAGTGATTTCTTCTGTGGCAGCTAAAGCCTCTAACACCCCATGCCCAGGCCTCTGGAAGGTCACATTTGCATTGGCTAGAAGGATGGTCCAGGTGGTGCTGCCCATGGATACTGTCTGCTATAGCTCGTTCGCTTAATTACAGATTCTTCCCTTGCCAGCCTTTCCTTCCTGATCACCTCCTGCTGTGTGCTGTTTGGACATTTAGCTGGAGATTGGAGGAAAGGAAATATAAAGCTGGGAATCAAACTATGAATCCATGAGAAAGACAATCTGCAAGTTGCATGCAGATACAAATGGGGGAAAAAGTCACTTGATGAGAAACTCTTCCCTTGAGGACATGAATAAAATCTTTGTTGAGGTTGTTAACAAACACTGATTTGAATGCCATGTAGACCTGGTTCTAATCCCAACTCTGTCAGTTATTAGCTGTGGAAAATTTGTTAAGCTCTCTGAATCTAGTTTTCCTCTCCTGAAAAGCAGACTTAATAATACTTGTCACAGCCTGAAAATTAAATAACTACTATAAACTGTATTTAAGGTACATTTATGAGTCATTCATAAATTAATTTAGTTCAATGCACAGCATGTGCCAGAAATTACTATATACTGAATAAGATATGGTTAACAAAAGTAAACACAGTCAGCTACTCCCCTCAGGGAGCAAGCAGTCTAATTAGAAATCCATATATCTAGGAAATAGACACAAAAGTAAGTATATGAGTCAAATGGTGATACATGCCACAAAGCAGAAGTTTGTGGGGGCTGTTTGAGGTATGGAAGGCTGTGCTGAGAATCATAAATCTGGAAGATAGAAAATGTACCAGGTAAAGGAAAGAAAAGTATTCAATACAGACAGAACAATATAGAAAAATGTCTTATGATATTATGAAACATAAGTGGCTCAAAGAACAATCCCCTTTATTTTCGTTTTTTATGTTTATTTTGAAAGAAAGAGAGAGAGAGAGAGTGAGAGAGAGATTGAGTATGAGTGGGGCAGAGAAAGGAGAGAGAAAATCCCAAGCAGCCTCCATGCTGTCAGGACAGAGCCGGACACGGGGCTCAATCTCATAAACCATGAGATCATGACCTGAGCCAAAATCAATAGTTGGGCGCTTAACCAACTGAGCCACCCAGGCACCTCAACAATCCCCTTTGTATACTCAGTACTATGGCACAGTGCCTAGCACATAGAGGTCAATAAACATATGTTGAATGAATAAATGAGATTTCAAAGAAGTATTTTGTGAGTGTTGATTCAGTTACTTGCTAGAAGTACAATCTTTGCCAGATCATTTACTTGTCTAAGACTTAGTTTCCTTAATTGTTGGCTATGATGATTCATAATACTGCCATCTCTAAATTACTTTTAGGATCACATGAAAGAGTGAACATGAAATGACCTGCTTGGTAAGGTATTAGACAAACTTTACTTAAGTTTCCCATAAATAAGAATTTTCCTCTATGAATATCACTAGATGGCAAGCACCTTGAACCAAGAGCCAAATTTTGTTTATCCCTGCATTCATCCATCAGGGTACCTGAACTGAAGCAGATGCTCACTAAATACCTGTTAATAAAATATCCACTGGTAATAATTATGCTTTTATTGATCACTGTGTATGCAAGTATGTGTGCACATACATCACTTTGATTTAGGATCCTGCATTATTTCTGTCCAGTGCATCAAAACCAAGATGTCAACAGCATATCAAACCAAATATGATTCCGTGCTCTGTCCCTTGCTGTGATTTTTGTACTATCCACCAAGTCTATGCCTACTAACCAGCCTGAAAAGGCCCTGAAATATTTCTAAGCAGAGCTGGTGCCTCTACTAATTAAGCCTGTTCCTTTTCTCTCTCATTCAATTTGCTTCTGACAAATAAGAATGAGGCACAAAAAGGAGGAATGGGAGTTTTATAAAGTATTGGATTATCAATATAGCCACCCCAATGTTTGAAAAGCACTAGAGCACAGTAAGTGTTGGGACCTTGAACACTGCTGCACATTCTTGCTGGGTATGTCAAGAATGCAAGATCTTGAGCTTTCTTTACCTAGACCATTTCTCAGGGCTATGTTAGCAGAAGTAACCTGGAGGGATGAGGTAATCCCTTCCCATTACCCACCCCAGAAACAAAAAGTAGATTTGCTTTCACTTAAGTATGAAAGTGGTAAATCCCATAATCTGTAGTCTCTGTCCTGTAATGCATCCCTTGGAAATGGCAAGAGGGGAACCAACACAAATAAACATAAAGCTCTGGTTACTGCTTTTACTGTTAGTAATAACATCCTTTGTCTCTGAGCCAGGAGTCTCAGGTCTTCAGCCAGTATCCATGATACTGTAGCAGACTAACCTGTTAGCTTAGAAGTGATATAAAATCACAAACTTTTCACTGTTCTGGACATTGAGTAATAATTTTGGGTTCCGATCCAATATATCTGGGTCTATCTTTCTATTTAACTTTTTTGTGCTCTAGTTTTATCTTCTGAACCTGAGATCAGAACCCCAACCACAAGTACTGAGCCAGAGTTCTATTTTTTCACTTGCAATCAAATAGGTCTAACTAGACCATTGTGCTAACAACAAAACAATACAAAATAAAATAGCCACAAACTCATTGGAAACATTTGGGAAAATTTACAGAGTCTAAGAAACAGCTAAATAATCAGGTCACAGGAAAATCAGAAATAGTTCTGGGTATCTCAGACATGGGAACTCATGGACCATCTCTAGGGTAATTCTTAATGACACAACTCCAATTACCTTCCATCTTTATGTTCAAAATTAAAATGCCTAGAAGAGAAATATTGATTATTTGAGTTTGGGTCATGTATTTTCCCTGTGGCCAAGGCAGTGTGAAAGGGAGAGAGGAGGGACAAGCATTTTACTAAATATATGCCCAAATAAAAAGCAAAATCATAGATACTCCTCAACTATCACTCCTGACATACGTCAATGCTCAGCACATGTTAAGTGCTTTTATCTTGTTTTTTAATGTTGCTGTTGTCACCACCATTGTTAACAATAATGAAAATCTTGTTACAAAGCTGTCAGTTACTAAAAACATAAGCTCATTAAAAAATATCTTCTACTGTTAGAAAATTCAAATCTACCATGGAGAATTTCATAGATGCAAATTTAAGAAATATCAAAATTTTTTCAATGTTAAGTTTATAGTGGTCTAGCAACCAGTGGGTATGAAAGCCTAAACTAACAATTTGTCTTCAATTTGATAAGAAAATGAAGATATAACCCTTGGTTAGGAATACAGATTATAGCTGCCTTGAATCTTAGCCTACACACTTCCTAATTATTTGATTCTGGGAAATTAAATTAATCTCTCCACATTTCAGTTTTCTCACATTTAATTCATAGAGTTAATCCACTTAAAGCATTAACACAATCCCTGACACTTAGTAAATGCTCAATAAATATGAACTATGGCTATTATTCAGTCCATGTCTTCACTCTTTCACTTGTCTGCTCACTCCATATAAATAATAGGTAGATCTGAAAACTCAAAGCACGGCCCCTACTGGACATGTTTATAAACAAAAATAAATAATTGTGAGAACTCGGTATACTGATGATTAAAGACTTAATCTGGCAACATATTTACTGAGGAAAAAAAGACCCAAGAAGATTTTCAATTTGCCTGTGTTGAAAAAAAAAGTTCACTAAAAGAGTTAATTATTTGGCAATAAAAATCTCCTCTTTTATTGTGATTTCAGCAAGGAATTTATGCTTCTTGACCTTGTATGTATCTATATTTTAATCATTCAACTGTCTTAATTTAGTCATTTGTCTCCTTTGTCTTAGAAACTGCCTTATTTTTTGCACTGAAACAAGCTTTCAAAAATTACCATAAATATTTGTTTCATATAACCACTGTTGAGGAAAACAGAAAAAGCCCCTTCACTTCCATTTAATTCTAAAAAGTACAGAAAACATGATGTTTTACTCCTTGCATGGTTGCGCTATAGTTATGCAAATGAGACCCCGGAACAAGTATTTACAGAGTTTGAATTCACTGAACACTGTGGCAGAGTAGGACCCAGGAATTATAAAATGTGTTGATTTATTGATCTGTAGCATCTTATCCCCAATTTAATTTATGCTTTTTCAGAAATGAGTAAGTACCTAACCAGGGATATACCAAAATGTTAGTTACATAACAGCTGTTGATCCCAATTGCTATTCATGACTTCTGTAGAAAAGGGGAAAATCATTTTTGCATCTCTCACAATTGGGTTCATGCTTTGGAAATACTGACTCTTTGGACCTTGATCCAGACAAACCTGGGCCCAAAGTCTATTTCTGCCACTTACTGCCTACCAAACGTCACACTTCACTTAACTTTGCTGAGCTCTAGTTCATAGGGATCCTGGTGTTTTGTCTTATTGGGTCTGCAAGGAAAATCATAGAATAATTTTTCCGAGTTCGTGTTTGCGGTCCCAATTGTATCAGAGTGGTCCTCTCTCTCAGAGATGACTTCATTCTTAACAATCCCATTGGCCTCTATCTTCCTCAACCTGGATACCCATGACCAAAGAACTAGTTTTCCATAATAAATTCCTGTCATGCTTTTCCTTCTGCCTCTTTAATCATTCATTTGTCCCATCTTCATCTCTTCTCCTTCTTCCTACCAGCCCATGTATGGAGATGCCCATAAAACAATTGAACCTCCAAGTAAATTCCATCTTCATTCCTAGAAACAACTTTAAAATATTCCTATCCCACTAACCAGTACCAGCTGGAATGGAAGGCATCCTAATCCTTGAAACAATTCTGTAAGTTACTTCTAATATTTATCTCTTAACACATTGCTTGTATTCTTAGCCTTCAAAAAAATAAAAAAACTTTAAAAAACAGACTTGTCTGACTCTAATGATCTTACTTTTTCAGGTATACACACTGCTTCTTTATTTATACCTCTCAGCTCTAGACTTGGCCACCTGAGTTCTTGGCTTATGTATTCAGCTAAATAGGTCTGAGTGTTTTTAACTGGAGGGTGATCAATTTCCTATAGACATACTCCCCTATGCCCATCCCAGTTTCTGTCCCTTAGAATTATTACTATCCTTACAATTTCCTCACCTGCTGGGATATTATAATACCTATTCCAAAGGGTTGGTTGTAAGGACAAAATAAGTAAATAGGTATAGAAGGGAAGTACCTAGAACATGGTCCATTCTCGTTAAGTTAGTTCTTCTCATTAATATAATTTACATTGTACTAGTATTTCTAGAACTACAATAACAACAATTACTACTACTACAACTACCACTACTTCCATAAAGCTCTAAAATGTTAGGATCTAGCAAACGAGTAGATAAACAGAGAGAAAGAATTCAATGAATTAAGTGCTTGGAGAAGCATGCTCTGTAATCATAGCAGAGAGTGCCTAAAAGTGCAATGTCTGCACTTTTAATATTTACTCACAGAAGACACACACACACACACACACACACACACACACATGCACACACACACACACTGACTATACGTGTGTCCCATACTTTGACAAAGGAAAGTATATTAGTAGGATTTCTCTGTATCATCTCCCATGGGATGAAATTTTTACTGAATGCCACTTTTCAGGTAAGAATTTCTATCTTCAGTTACCAGATTGTCTCCTAAAGTAATTGAAACCTGTAAGCCTTAGATAGAAAAAGCTTCTTGGTACCATTAATTATAATAGAGCAATTTCAGTTGAAGTGACAATACTGTTTTTGAAATGGGAGGGTTAGCTTAGCCTATATAAAATATATAAATACATATTTATTTAAATATACATATTTTTAAAGGATTCAGTCTAAATGGTGCAGCTCTTAAAACTAATTACATTTAATATAGTAAGGCAGCCTAGTCATTTCTTCCTGGCCCTCCCAACAAGAGTCAAAATCATATTCAGTGAGCTTCAGAATGGAAAGCCTAATTATCCTGTCTCTCTGGAGAATCCTAAAATAACAGAGCCTGAACTTGGTCCATGCTGCTGCTGATTGGACAGTTCTTCACTGGCCACTATCCAAAGGGATGAGAAAGTAACCACTAAGTCCCTTCATCTTTTACCTTATTGGGATCTAAAGAAGAAAAGTAAAATTTACTTCTACTTACTTCTACTTTTGCCTCTGAGATAATCAGAAAATTAATTCCTATTCAGAGTAATTTAGAGGAGGAAGTACATGGACAGACAAGGAGCCACATGCCTCTTACTAACCTCACTGTCATTAATGTATCCTGATGAAGGCACCAAGTGTCCAGCAATCACGTGAAAGTCAGGGGAGATAGTCCTTTTATACAGAGGCACAATGATGGAATAGAGTGGTGTTCCATAGAAAGACAAAGGAAGGAACCCTTGAAATAGAATTGCTTGTGTTTAAATTCTGGCTGTACCATATTTACGAGCTGTGTAACCTTGGGCAAATGGGTTTAACCCTTTGAATTCCAGATGGCTCATTTGTATAATGGAAACAATACTTACATTAAATAACTGATGATAGTGTTAAAAATGATGTAGGTAAATGGTGTGGAATATAATAAATATCCAATCAATAACAGTTTTCTTCTTTGTGTTGCCTACCAACTCTACTTCCTCCAACAATACACGTAAAGGTGAACATGAATGATATGAAAATCAGTCAAGAAAGGTTAGATTATTTTCTCTTTTTTTTTTAATGTTTATTATTTATTTTTGAGACAGAGAAAGACAGACAGCAAGCATGGGAGGATTAGAGAGAGAGAGAGAGAGAAAATCTGAAGCAGGCTCCAGGCTTTGAGCTGTCAGCATAAAGACTGACACAGGGCCCAAACCACGAACCATGAGATCATGAACTGAGCCAAAGTTGGACACTCAACCAACTGAGCCACCCATGCATCCTGAGAAAGGTTAGATTATTTTCTGATTAAAAATGGGGAAGAGTCTAATCTCAGAAGTTGAGGAAATACTCTTGAATTTTGTACTGAAAAATAATCTGAGGTCAAGTTAAGACTTATGTGGGTAGAACATTCTGACTGATTAAAAATATCTACACAATCAAAGGAGGAGAGACTAACTACTTGCATATTATGCAGTTACAATCTCTGAACTAACATGTTTTAGAGATATCTGCCACATAATACATCAGATTTTAATCACAAATTCCTAAATATTCAACTACAAAGAAACTTAAAATCATGATGACTTTTGCCTTTTTTTATATTTTATTGTGAGTAAAAGAGGAATAAGACATAGTCCTTGGCTTCCACTTAACAGGTTAATAATGATAGAAAAGATATTCTAGCAAAGAAAACACATATTAAGCAAAAGTATGGATTTGTAAAAGAGTACATGCATTAAAAAATATACGCTCCATTTCAGAGTATACAGTTTAAAGGGATAGATGTGTGGTGATTTTAATTTTTCTTTAATGTTTATTTTTGAGAGAGAGACAGAGTATGAGCAGGGGAAGGGGAGAGAGGGAGGGAGACACAGAATCTGAAACAGGCTCCAGGCTCTGGGTTGTCAGCACAAAGCCCAACTCAGGGCTCAAACTCACAAACCACAAGATCATTACCTGAGCTGAAGTCGGACACAACCAACTAAGCCACTCAGGTGCTCCAGATGTGTGGTGATTTTAAAACAACTTGTTACACAGAAGAGAAAGCAACTTGTTACATAGAGAGAACCCCCATAACACTATCAGAAGATTTTTTAGCAAAAACCTTGCAGGCTAGAAGGGAGTGGGATGATATATTCAAAGTGCTAAAGGAAAAAGATTGCCAACCAAGAATACTGTACCCAGCAAAGATGTCCTTCAGAACTGAAAGCAAAATAGAGCTTTCCAGACAAACAAAAGCTGAAGGTATCACCCACCAGGAGAATGACCTTACAAGAAATGCTAGAAGGGGTTATTCAAGCTGAAATGAAAAAAACACTAATTAACAACATGAAAACATATGAAAGTATAAAACTCACTGGTAAAGGTAAATATAGTTAAATTCAGAATACTACAATGTTGTAACGTGATAGTAAGTAAATCACATACAACTCTAGTATAAATGTTAAAAGACAAAGTATTAAAAATAACCATAATGATTTGTTAATGAATACACAACATAAAGAGATATATATAAATTGTAACATCAAACACATAAACTGTGGGGGGCAGTGCAAAAATGTTGACCTTTTGTATTCAGTTGAAGTCATCAGCTTAAAATAGACTGTTATAACTATAAAATGTTTTAGATAAGCCTCATGGTAAACAAAGAGAAAATCTGTAGTATACATAAAATGATAAAGAAAAATGAATTAAAGCACACCTATAGAAAATCATCAAATCACAAAATAAGAGAGCAAGAGAAGAAGAAAGAAACAAAGGAATTACAAAATGCCAGAAAACAATTGACAAAATGACAATTGTAAGTCCATACCTATCAAAAATTACCTTAAATGTAAACAGACTAAACTCTCCAATCAAACTATAGAGTGGCTGAATAGATTTTTTTATAGACCCGACTATATGCTACGTACAAGAGACTTCAGATTTAAGGACACAAATAGAAAGTGAAGAGAGAAAAAGATACCATATGCAAATGTAAACCATAAAAAAAAGCAAGAATAGCTATATTTATATCAGACAAAATGACTTTAAGCCAAAATGTGTCACAAGAGACAAAGGACAAAGAAGGTCATCATACAATGATAAAGGGTCATTCATCAAGAAGTTATAACAATTATAAATATTTATGCACCCAAATAGGAGCACCTAAATATATAAAGCAAAGATTAACAGATATGAAAGGAGAAATAGACAGCAAGACAGCTAAAATGGGGGACTTCAATACCCCACTTTCAACAATGGATAGATCATCCAGACATAAAATCAATAAGGGCTTAAATGACATATTAGATCAGATGGACCTAAAAGACACATACAGAACATTCTATTCAACAGCAGCAGAATACACATTTTTTCCTCAAGTACATGGAACATTTTCCAAGATGGAGCATATATCTGGGGCACAAAACAAGTCTCAATAAATTTAGGAACACTGAAATCATATCAAGAATCTTTTTCCCACTTTTCCCACTAATGACATGAAATTAGAAATTAATTACAAGAAGAAAACTCAAAAATTCAAAAATGCATGCTAATTAAACAATACACTCCTGAAGAATCCATGGATCAAAGAAGAGATCAAAAGGGAAATCAAAAAGGATCTTGAGACAAATAAAAATGGAAACACAACATATCAAAATTTGTGAGGTGCAGCAAAAGCAGTTCTAAGAATGAAATTTACAGCACTAGATGCCCACATTAAGAAAACAGAAAGAGCTCAAATCACCTAACTGTATATCTAAAGAAATTAGAAAGGGGTGCCTGGGCAGCTCACTCAGTTGAGCATCTGACTCTTGAGCTCGGCTCAGGTAATGATCTCATGGGTTGTGGGATCAAGCCCCACATCAGCCTCCATGATGACACCATGGGACCTGCTTGGAATTATCTCTTTCTCTCTTTTCCTGCCCCTCCCCCACGTATGTGCGCGCGCTCTCTCTCTCTCTCTCTCTCTCTCTCTCTCTCTCTCTCTCAAAATTAATAAACTTAAAAAAAATAAAGAAACTAGAAAAAGAACAAACTAAGCCCAAAGTTAGTACAGTAAAACCTTGGATTGCAAGTAACTTGTTCTGCAAGTGTTCCACAAGATGATCAAACATTTCTAAAAAATTTTAACTTGATCAATGAGTGATATCATGCAATACGAGAATTACATGATGCCAAACATCACATAATCACAACTGAGCCAATAGTTCTCTCTCACTGCAAGATTGTAGGTGATCATCTCCCATGCTCAGATGCCTGGTCTCAGGCCATGGTGTTTGGCAGAAATTAGTGATTTTTCAGAACATTGGAAGGTGCTCACAACTGGCACTAGTGTATATTTTGTCACTTCAAAGCACCTATGTACAGTCCTTTGCTTTTCCATACAAGAGTAGGATTGTGAATGCTTGGTTTCATTCTAGGTCAGGCTACCTGCCAATATAGACCCTTTTCTTTGCTGCCTTATTGCCAGTTACATTAAATACAGTATATGACAAGAGTTTATTAACACCGTACTATAGTCAACATGCATGTGAGCATAGACAATGGTCCCCATGTAGATAAAGATTCCACTGAGCCAATAGATAGCAGTGATTGTGTGAGGATAGTGAAAGTCATCCTACACAATAAGCCTCCTCTCTTTTGTCTCCCTCACACCAGCCACGAAGGTTTTCAAAGGTAAATACAGATTAATTTGTTTATTTTTTCTTTATGCTTTGCATTTTTTTATTATTTTGTATTATGTTACAGTATTGTAATAATTTTATATGAATATTTTTGGGTTGTATAATGAACCATCTGAGTTTTCATTATTTCTTATAGGAAATTCCCTTTGATATATAAGTGCTTTGGATTATAAGCATGTTTCTGGAATGAATTATGCTTGCAAATCAAGGTTTTACTGTATAAGGAAGAAGTAAATGAAATAAAGACTAAAAGGCAATAGAAAATATCAATGAAACTAAAATCTTGTTCTGAAAAGATAAAATTCATAAACCTTTAGCTAGACTCACCAAGAAAAAAAAAGAGGACTCAAATAAATAAAAACCAAAAATGAAAGAGGAGCTATTACAATTAATACCACAGAAATACAAAGGATCATAAGAGACTACTATAAACAATTATAGACCAATAAGTTGGACAACCTAGAAAAATGGATAAATTTCTAGAGCCATACTACCTTCTAAAACTGAATCATGAGGAAATAGAAAATCTGAATAAGAAGATGGCGGCTTAGGAGGAGGCTGGGCTCACCGCACGTCCTGCTGATCACTTAGATTCCACCTACACCTGCCTAAATAACCCACAAAACCGCCAGAGGATTAGCAGAACGGAGTCGCCGGAGCCAAACGCAGACGAGAGGCCCACGGAAGAGGGTAGGAAGGGCTGCGAGGCGGTGCGCGCTCCACGGACTGGCGGGAGGGAGCCGGGGCGGAGGGGCGGCTCGCCGGCCAAGCAGAGCCCCCGAGTCTGGCTGGCAAAAGCGGAGGGGCCTGACGGACTGTGTTCCCACAACAAGCGCGACTTAGCGTCTGGGAGGTCATAAGTTAACAGCTCTGCTCGGAAAGCGGGAAGGCTGGAAGACAAAGGGAGGGAGAGCTGCTGAGCCCCCTGACGACAGAGCTCAGTCTGGTGGGGAACAAAGGCGCTCGCCAGCACCATCTCCCCCGCCCATCCCCCAGCCAAAATCCCAAAGAGAACCAGTTCCTGCCAGGGAACTTGCTCGCTCCGCGCAAACACCCAACTCTGTGCTTCTGTGGAGCCAAACCTCCGGCAGCGGATCTGACTCCCTCCCGCTGCCACAGGGCCCCTCCTGAAGAGGATCACCTAAGGAGAAGTGATCTAAGCCTGCCCCTCCTGCCCCTGTGCACCTTGCCTACCCACCCCAGCTAATACGCCAGATCCCCAGCATCACAAGCCTGGCAGTGTGCAAGTAGCCCAGACGGGCCACACCACCCCACAGTGAATCCCACCCCTAGGAGAGGGGAAGAGAAGGCACACACCAGTCTGACTGTGGCCCTAGCGGTGGGCTGGGGGCACAGGTCTGACTGCGGCCCCGCCCACCAACTCCAGTTATACACCACAGCACAGGGGAAGTGCCCTGCAGGTCCTCACCACGCCAGGGATTATCCAAAATGACCAAGCGGAAGAATTCCCCTCAGAAGAATCTCCAGGAAATAACAACAGCTAATGAGCTGATCAAAAAGGATTTAAATAATATAACAGAAAGTGCATTTAGAATAATAGTCATCAAATTAATCGCTGGGCTTGAAAACAGTATACAGGACAGCAGAGAATCTCTTGCTACAGAGATCAAGGGACTAAGGAATAGTCACGAGGAGCTGAAAAACGCTTTAAACGAAATGCATAACAAAATGGAAACCACCACAGCTCGGCTTGAAGAGGCAGAGGAGAGAATAGGTGAACTAGAAGATAAAGTTATGGAAAAAGAAGAAGCTGAGAAAAAGAGAGATAAAAAAATCCAGGAGTATGAGGTGAAAATTAGAGAACTAAGTGATACACTAAAAAGAAATAATATACGCATAATTGGTATCCCAGAGGAGGAAGAGAGAGGGAAAGGTGCTGAAGGGGTACTTGAAGAAATAATAGCTGAGAACTTCCCTGAACTGGGGAAGGAAAAAGGCATTGAAATCCAAGAGGTACAGAGAACTCCCTTCAGACGTAACTTGAATCGATCTTCTGCACGACATATCATAGTGAAACTGGCAAAATACAAGGATAAAGAGAAAATTCTGAAAGCAGCAAGGGGTAAACGTGCCCTCACATATAAAGGGAGACCTATAAGACTCGTGACTGATCTCTCTTTTCAAACTTGGCAGGCCAGAAAGAATTGGCACGAGATTTTCAGGGTGCTAGACAGAAAAAATATGCAGCCGAGAATCCTTTATCCAGCAAGTCTGTCATTTAGAATAGAAGGAGAGATAAAGGTCTTCCCAAACAAACAAAAACTGAAGGAATTTGTCACCACTAAACCAGCCCTACAAGAGATCCTGAGGGGGACCCTGTGAGACAAAGTCCCAGAGACATCACTACAAGCATAAAACATACAGACATCACAATGACTCTAAACCCATATCTTTCTGTAATAACACTGAATGTAAATGGATTAAATGCGCCAACCAAAAGACATAGGGTATCAGAATGGGTAAAAAAACAAGACCCATCTATTTGCTGTCTACAAGAGACTCATTTTAGACCTGAGGACACCTTTAGATTGAGAGTGAAGGGATGGAGAACTATTTATCATGGGACTGGAAGCCAAAAGAAAGCTGGAGTAGCCATACTTATATCAGACAAACTAGACTTTAAATTAAAGGCTGTAACAAGAGATGAAGAAGGACATTATATAATAGTTACAGGGTCTATCCATCAGGAAGAGCTAACAATTATAAATGTCTATGCGCCGAATACCGGAGCCCCCAAATATATAAAACAATTACTCATAAACATAAGCAACCTTATTGATAAGAATGTGGTAATTGCAGGGGACTTTAACACTCCACTTACAGAAATGGATAGATCATCTAGACACACGGTCAATAAAGAAACAAGGGCCCTGAATGATACATTGGATCAGATGGACTTGACAGATATATTTAGAACTCTGCATCCCAAAGCAACAGAATATACTTTCTTCTTGAATGCACAGGGAACATTCTCCAAGATAGATCATATGCTGGGTCACAAAACAGCCCTTCATAAGTTTACAAGAATTGAAATTATACCATGCATACTTTCAGACCACAATGCTATGAAGCTTGAAATCAACCACAGAAAAAAGTCTGGAAAACCTCCAAAGGCACGGAGGTTAAAGAACACCCTACTAACGAATGAGTGGGTCAACCAGGCAATTAGAGAAGAAATTAAAAAATATATGGAAACAAACGAAAATGAAAATACAACAATCCAAACGCTTTGGGACGCAGCGAAGGCAGTCCTGAGAGGAAAATACATTGCAATCCAGGCCTATCTCAAGAAACAAGAAAAATCCCAAATACAAAATCTAACAGCACACCTAAAGGAACTAGAAGCAGAACAGCAAAGGCAGCCTAAACCCAGCAGAAGAAGAGAAATAATAAAGATCAGAGCAGAAATAAACAATATAGAATCTAAAAAAACTGTAGAGCAGATCAACGAAACCAAGAGTTGGTTTTTTGAAAAAATTAACAAAATTGACAAACCTCTAGCCAGGCTTCTCAAAAAGAAAAGGGAGATGACCCAAATAGATAAAATCATGAATGAAAATGGAATTATTACAACCAATCCCTCAGAGATACAAACAATTATCAGGGAATACTATGAAAAATTATATGCCAACAAATTGGACAACCTGGAAGAAATGGACAAATTCCTGAACACCCACACTCTTCCAAAACTCAATCAGGAGGAAAGAGAAAGCTTGAACAGACCCATAACCAGCGAAGAAATTGAATCGGTTATCAAAAATCTCCCAACAAATAAGAGTCCAGGACCAGATGGCTTCCCAGGGGAGTTCTACCAGACGTTTAAAGCAGAGATAATACCTATCCTTCTCAAGCTATTCCAAGAAATAGAAAGGGAAAGAAAACTTCCAGACTCATTCTATGAAGCCAGTATTACTTTGATTCCTAAACCAGACAGAGACCCAGTCAAAAAAGAGAACTACAGGCCAATATCCCTGATGAATATGGATGCAAAAATTCTCAATAAGATACTAGCAAATCGAATTCAACAGCATATAAAAAGAATTATTCACCATGATCAAGTGGGATTCATTCCTGGGATGCAGGGCTGGTTCAACATTCGCAAATCAATCAACGTGATACATCACATTAACAAAAAAAAAGAGAAGAACCATATGATCCTGTCAATCGATGCAGAAAAGGCCTTTGACAAAATCCAGCACCCCTTCTTAATAAAAACCCTTGAGAAAGTCGGGATAGAAGGAACATACTTAAAGATCATAAAAGCCATTTATGAAAAGCCCACAGCTAACATCATCCTCAACGGGGAAAAACTGAGAGCTTTTTCCCTGAGATCAGGAACACGACAAGGATGCCCACTCTCACCGCTGCTGTTTAACATAGTGCTGGAAGTTCTAGCATCAGCAATCAGACAACAAAAGCAAATCAAAGGCATCAAAATTGGCAAAGATGAAGTCAAGCTTTCACTTTTTGCAGATGACATGATATTATACATGGAAAATCCGATAGACTCCACCAAAAGTCTGCTAGAACTGATACAGGAATTCAGCAAAGTTGCAGGATACAAAATCAATGTACAGAAATCAGTTGCATTCTTATACACTAACAATGAAGCAACAGAAAGACATATAAAGAAACTGATCCCATTCACAATTGCACCAAGAAGCATAAAATACCTAGGAATAAATCTAACCAAAGATGTAAAGGATCTGTATGCTGAAAACTATAGAAAGCTTATGAAGGAAATTGAAGAAGATTTAAAGAAATGGAAAGACATTCCCTGCTCATGGATTGGAAGAATAAATATTGTCAAAATGTCAATACTACCCAAAGCTATCTACACATTCAATGCAATCCCAATCAAAATTGCACCAGCATTCTTCTCGAAACTAGAACAAGCAATCCTAAAATTCACATGGAACCACAAAAGGCCCCGAATAGCCAAAGTAATTTTGAAGAAGAAGACCAAAGCAGGAGGCATCACAATCCCAGACTTTAGCCTCTACTACAAAGCTGTCATCATCAAGACAGCATGGTATTGGCACAAAAACAGACGCATAGACCAATGGAATAGAATAGAAACCCCAGAACTAGACCCACAAACGTATGGCCAACTCATCTTTGACAAAGCAGGAAAGAACATCCAATGGAAAAAAGACAGCCTCTTTAACAAATGGTGCTGGGAGAACTGGACAGCAACATGCAGAAGGTTGAAACTAGACCACTTTCTCACACCATTCACAAAAATAAACTCAAAATGGATAAAGGACCTAAATGTGAGACAGGAAACCATCAAAACCTTAGAGGAGAAAGCAGCAAAAGACCTCTCTGACCTCAGCCGTACCAATCTCTTACTCGACACATCCCCAAAGGCAAGGGAATTAAAAGCAAAAGTGAATTACTGGGACCTTATGAAGATAAAAAGCTTCTGCACAGCAAAGGAAACAACCAACAAAACTAAAAGGCAACCAACGGAATGGGAAAAGATATTCGCAAATGACATATCGGACAAAGGGCTAGTATCCAAAATCTATAAAGAGCTCACCAAACTCCACACCCGAAAAACAAATAACCCAGTGAAGAAATGGGCAGAAAACATGAATAGACACTTCTCTAAAGAAGACATCCGGATGGCCAACAGGCACATGAAAAGATGTTCAGCGTCGCTCCTTATCAGGGAAATACAAATCAAAACCACACTCAGGTATCACCTCACGCCAGTCAGAGTGGCCAAAATGAACAAATCAGGAGACTCTAGATGCTGGAGAGGATGTGGAGAAACGGGAACCCTCTTGCACTGTTGGTGGGAATGCAAATTGGTGCAGCCGCTCTGGAAAGCAGTGTGGAGGTTCCTCAGAAAATTAAAAATAGACCTACCCTATGACCCAGCAATAGCACTGCTAGGAATTTATCCAAGGGATACAGGAGTACTGATGCATAGGGCCACTTGTACCCCAATGTTCATAGCAGCACTCTCAACAATAGCCAAATTATGGAAAGAGCCTAAATGTCCAGCAACTGATGAATGGATAAAGAAATTGTGGTTTATATACACAATGGAATATTACGTGGCAATGAGAAAAAATGAAATATGGCCTTTTGTAGCAACGTGGATGGAACTGGAGAGTGTGATGCTAAGTGAAATAAGCCATACAGAGAAAGACAGATACCATATGGTTTCACTCTTATGTGGATCCTGAGAAACTTAACAGGAACCCATGGGGGAGGGGAAGGAAAAAAAAAAAAGAGGTTATAGTGGGAGAGAGCCAACGCATAAGAGACTGTTAAAAACTGAGAACAAACTGAGGGTTGATGGGGGGTGGGAGGGAGGGGAGGGTGGGTGATGGGTATTGAGGAGGGCACCTTTTGGGATGAGCACTGGGTGTTGTATGGAAACCAATTTGTCAATAAATTTCATATAAAAAAAAAGATACATCAAATGCAGCCATCACAAAAAAAAAAAAAAAAAAGAAAATCTGAATAAAACAATCACTAGTAGAAAGATTGAGTGAGTAATCAAAAAGCTCCCAACAAACAAGAGTCTAGGACCAGATGGCTTCACTGGTGAATTCTACCAAACATTCAAAGAAGAATTAATACCAGTCCTTCTCAAACTCTTCCAAAGAATAAAAAAAGGAAGGAACACTTCTAAACTTATTTTTTGAGGTCAGTATCACCCTCATACCAAAGCCAAACAAGGACATTACAAGAAAAGAAAATTACAGGCCAATAGATGCAAATATCCTTAACAACATACTTGCAAGCCAAATTCAACAGTACATTAAAAGCATCATACACCATGATCACGTGGAATTATTTCTGAAACAAAAGGATGGTTTAATACCTGCAAATCAACAAATAGGTTACAGAGCATTAACAAATTGAAGGATAAAAATCATATGATGATCTCAACAGATGCAGTAAAAGCAGTAAAAGCATTTGACAAAATTCAACATCCTTCCATGATAACATTCTCAATGAACTAGGTGTAGGCAAAATGTACCTCAATGTAATAAAGCTCATATATGAGAGGCCCACAGCTGACATCATTCTCAATGATGTAAAGCTGAAAGCTCTTCTTCTAAGATCAAAATAAGACAAAGATGTCCACTCTCACCATTTTTATTTAACATAAAACTAGAAGACCTGACCAGAGCAATTAGGCAAGAAAAAGAAATAAAAGTCATCCAAATCAGAAAGGAAGGAGTAAAACTGTCACTATTTGCAGATTACATGATATGTATATATAAAACCCTAAAGACTTCACTAGAAAACTCTTAGAACTAATCAACAAATTCAGTAAAGTTGCAGGATACAAAATCAATATAAAAAATCTGTTGCATTTCTGAACACTAACAACAAGAAGCCCACTCCACTAGGTCACCATGCTATAAACCAACCAAACCATATTTAGGCACTCTGGTTGACTGTCTTAGCTTCTGAGTCATCCCAACATAGATAGGAGATGAGCCTTTAGATCACTCTAGCCCCCAGGCCTCTAGTCACCTCTGCCATTAAGTCTTCCCAACTGAATCTCCAGATGATGTGAATCAGAGAAAAGCCATTGTTACTGGTCCTTATCTGAATTCCTGACCCATAGAATGTATATAAAAGGTAATCTAAGTCTCTAAGTTGCAGGGCAACTTGCTACTGGAACGAGTCATAGCAAGTGAGGTTTGGAGAAGTAGAGAGGGGTCAGGTCATGCCATGTTGAGTGTTGGGCTCAATTCCATAGAAAACCAGGTTTTAGAGTGGGGAGGGATGCATCATAGATTCCTTTTCAAGATAACTCATTCTGACTGCTGTGAGAAGGCTAAATTTAAGTCAGGCAATACTATAGACAGGAAGAAGGGAGAACAGTAAAAGAAAAAGATGTTGAGGACATTTACTAGGACTGTAATTATACAAAGAGACAAGAGAGGAAGTTTTAACAAGAACAATCCCCACCACCAAAAAAAAAAAAAAATTAAGAGGTAAAAACAGCAGAACTTAATGGAAAATCAAATATAGAAATTAGGGAACAGGAAGGAGAAGGAAATGATAACCTCACGTTTCTGGATTGAATGGCTGGGGAGATGACAGAGATCTTAGTAGATTGAGAATAATAAAGAAGTTAACAGTGACTGAGGAAAGGATAATACCCTTCAAGTTTTTAATGTATTGAATTGAAATTTCCTTTGGACTCTATGTGCATATACCCAGCAAAGTGCTCATAAGCCCAAAGCTTGGGAAAGAAGTTAGGATGGATGGTAGTATAAATGAGAATCAAGTCTCTGCAGTTAACCAATGAGAATAGATTCGATCGTTTAAAGAATTGATGCAAAATAAGTAAAATGGAGTGTCAAAGGTAAATTCCTACAGAACTCCAGTGTTGAAGACTTTAAGGCACTTGAATACACAAATCAGAACTTTTCTCATGCTCAAGACCTAAGGACCACTACGTGGACTTCAGTAGGTTAGTATGCATGATGGGCCTGAAATTCTGTAACTTCTGGGAAAGTCACACAGACTGAAATGGATAATTTGCATTAATGTGTCTTTTTAAAAATCCCACCCAGAGAATCATGAGGACTGGCTCACACTAATCCCCAAGGAAAGCTGGACCCTTCTCACTATTTGGCATAAGTACAACTAATCTGTAAACTGCCTCTCTGCACATAGGATCTCCCTGGTATTGTTCTGACCCTGCACCATTACGCAGAGTGGAGAGCAATTGAAAGAAGCTTTTATTACTGCCTTGAATTGAAATCCAGAAGCCAGGATTGTTCAGGAGCTAAAAGCAATTTATTCTTAAGCTTTCATTTTTATAAAGTTGAGATGATTCCCATATCCTGTCCCCCACGCCTCCTGCAATTTTCATCGGCAAGTTTCAGAGCAGGTATGCCAGGTTTGGGGGGGGGGCGTTTAACCTTTTGCAAGGCCTAAGAATTTACACAACCTCAAGTTTTATCTTTAAAGAAACAGCAAGCAATGTATTTTTAGATGTAGAAGATTTTCTTCCATAGTCAAACACACAAAACCATGCATATGACTGGTAATTTTAGTAAGAAACTTGTCCCTTCCAAGTGCTGCTGGGGCCATGTGTGTGTGTGTGGAAAAAGAGAGAGAGGAGTAAGATCAGTGATTTCAACCAGAGGCTGTTTTACTTTCCAGGGATGGAAATGATTAGAGCAATTTTTCATTGTCACAACTTGGAGGTATTACTAGCATCCAGTGGCTAGAGGCCGGGGATTTTACTCAACATCCTACAATGCACAGGACAGCCCCCACAACAAGGAATTTTCCAGTATGAAATGTTGATAATGCCAAGATTGAGAAAACTTGAGAGAAAGAAAGAAGAGAAATTAAGCAATTATTCCAGTGCTTTTTTTTTTTTCCAACACAAACTAAGCCTAGCCACAGAATCATCACATCTCAGGGTTAGGAGGATATTCTACTTCTCATGCAGTCTCATGTGCCGCAAAATACAGTGTGAGGATGTTAAGACTGGTTTGGGCATTATAATTCTATTAAACAGACTTGCTTGATAAAAGAGAAAACATGGAACATAACTCCATAATAAAGCTGCAAAAATGTCACCCTTGTGCTGTGACAAAAAAGAGATAACCCCTCAAGCTAGCAACAGAAGGAAACTGACTGCATGAGGAGACAACAAGAGAGAAAATATGTTTAATGTTCCATTTGGATAGAGCCGCCTGCTAGATGCAGCTCTGAGATGGTCTTATAGATTTAGGAACCAGAAGGGAAAATGGTCTTTGACCCCCAGGGTCTGCTGGCAAACAGATGCCTGAAGATACCAGGGAAGAATTTTTGACCCAACAAAGGGCTTCCTGCATGTGTTAAATGGTATTTCTTTTTGTGTGAAAATTTGCTGTTTCTTATTAAAATATGAGAAAACATCCCATTCTCATGCAGCCTCCCTGAGGCTTCAGCTCATCTGGCTGGCCACACTCCCTGTTGGAATTCCTAATACCCAAATTCTCTCACTGCATGTTACTTAAGGATTCACTGTTCTAGGAGATAGCATGGGGTTTTCCCCTTGTCTCATGGTTCACTGGGCAGCACAAGTCTTCGTAGAGATTTCAGGAAGTTAGATATAAAAACACACAAGCTTGAGAAAGAGACAAACTTGAGTATGAGTACTGGCTAGACTCATATCCTAGCACATGACCGTAATAACACCTTAACTTCTCCAAATCTCAGTTTATGAATAAGCAAATGAGGAAACACAACTGTTGCCAGACTTAACTGTGACAACATATTTAATTCTGCCGAGACAATGTCTAGGTCATGGTAGTTGTGCATTCAGATTGCTATTATTGTGATAAGTACTACTTTTGAAACACAAGGTCTAAAAACACTTTTCTACATGTATTATTTTGAGTTTCTGCTTATAACCAAGCTGATACAAATACCATTTGAAGAATGTGCCTTGTGCTTCTTACTAATCATGCTGGTGACAAAGTGACAATGGCACAGGCCACACGGGATAGAGAAAAGGCACTAGAGATTTAGACAGAGACAGCTTTCCTGTTGGAATAAATTTTAGGGTCTACACATACCAGTTGATATTTTTCCTGAACTTCTTCACAATAAAGAAATAGAGTGGAATGTCTTTGATTGTAGCAGATGGAGAGAGCTGACTCATGAATGCATAGCCTTTAAAAGGAAGACACTTTCTTACACTCAAGTACACTTAATACCCAAAGAGGCATAGTGTGTATCATTTTTCCCTTCACATGGCCACCCTTCCCACCATTTAGCAATGACCTCTAGCCTAAAATAAAGTCCAGATCTTCTGGAAGGCAGTGGAAGGGAATACATACATTGCTCTGAAATACACTGCATGAAATTTCATGGAGGCAGAGACGTCAAACAAGAAATATGGTACTAAATGTTATGTCTACATGACAATGCTAATTATTTCAATAATGAAGGTACTAAAAATATAGAAAATAGTTTTCTTTTAGTTCAAGGAGCCAAAGGTTCAGTATGAGCATCTAAGAACTTAAGCTTTAAGAAATCCCACCCTCAAGTGTCTTGCAGAGCCAAAGGAATAAAGGAAACACCACAACAGGCAAGACAGATGCTGAAAACAACTACATGTGAGTCCTGATATCAGCATCTACTAGCTTTGTAAACTTGGCAAACTAAGTTGAATCTTCTGTGTCACAGTTGTCTCATTTGTAATATAGGTACATTCTCATCTACCTTGAAGGCTTGTGGGTATTAAATAGATAATGCATATAAAACATGTGAGATAGTCCCTGATGATAGCCTTATCTTTGTTACTATAGATTCCCATTGAATCTTAGAAAAGTTGCATAGTATATCTATAGGCCCATCTCAACTCCATCTGATGGCTTGCTGCTTACTATCTCTGTTCATTCCCTAAACTGAACCATTTTTTGCACACTCTCAAACCAGTAATGGAAATGTCACTTCATGTGGACAGATTACCAGATATGATCAATGCCCTACAAGACATCAAAATAAAACTACCCCAGCCAATGTCTCACCCACCAACTATGATAAATCTGTTATTATTATTGCAAATTGCCCCTGACCCTTTCAGAGCCCTTTGGATCCTTCATCCCAATACCCTTCTATAGGTGTCCAGGTTCTCCTAAAAACAAAACCAATAGGGTATGTATATAGAGTGAGAGATTTCAGGAACTGTCTCACATAATTAGGAAGGCTAGCAAATCCAAACTCTGCAGGGTAGACCAGCAGGCCGGAGACCCAGAGAAGAGCTAATACTACAGTTCAAGTCTGAAGGCTGCCTATGATAGAATTCCCTCTTCTTCAGAGGTCAGTCTTTTTTTTCTATTCCGGACTTCAACTGATTAGATAAGGCCCACCCAGAGTATGGAGGACAACTAAGACCACCAATTAAAATGTTAATCCATCCATAAACATACTCACAGAAAAATCCAGAATAATGTTTGACCAAATAGCTGGATACCATGGCCCAGCAAACTTGACACATGAAATTAACCATCACAGTCCTTTCTTAGGGCAGTTGTCTGAATCCTCTCAAGCCCACACAGGTTTTCATTTGCTCCTGGTTTCCTCTGTCCAGGTTTTGGCAGAGAACCTTCAGTGCTGTGGTACCAGTGGCTAATTTTCAAGTTAGCATAACGTCCATCGTCATTATAAGAGCTATGATCATGGAAGATATTTGCAAACAATATATCTGATAAGGAGTTAATATCCAAAATATATAAAGAATTTATACAACTCAACCTGAAAAAAAACCCAAATAATCCATTTAAAAATGGGAGAGGAGGAGCACCTGGGTGGCTCAGTCGATTGAGCGGCCAACATCAGCTCAGGTCATGATCTCATGGTTTGTGAGTTCGAGCCCCACATCAGACTCTGTGCTGACAGCCTGGAGCCAGGAGCCTGCTTTGGATTCTGTGTCTCCTTCTCGCACTGTTCCTCCCCTGCTTGCACTCTGTCTCTCTCTCAAAAATAAAGATTAAAAAAAATTTTTTAATAAAAATGGGCAGAGGACCTGAATAGGCACTTTTCCAAAGAAGACATATATGGTCAACAGGCACATGAAAAGATGCTCAGCATCACTAACCATCAGGGAAGTACAGATAAAACCACAGTGTGGTATGACTAAAATCAAAAACACAAGAAACAAGTATTGGTGAGGATGTGGAGAAAAAGGAACCCTCATCAACTATTGCTGGGAAAGTAAACTGGTGCAGCCACTGTGGAAAACAGCGGGGAGTTTCCTCAAAAAAATTAAAAATAGAATTACCAATGTGATCCAGTTATTCCAACTGGGTATGTACTCAAAGAAAACAAAAATACTAAACGAAAAAGATACATGCACTCCTGTTTATTGTAGCATTGCTGACAATAGCTAAGATATAGAAGCAACCCAAGTGTCCATTGACAGATGAATGGATAAAGATATGGTGTGTGTGTGTGTGTGTGTGTGTGTGTGTGTGTGTGTGAGAAATGGAATATTAGTTAACCATGAAAAAATAAGATCTTTCCAATTGCAACAACATGGATGAACCTAGAGAGTATAATGCTAAGTGAAATAACTCAGTCAGAGAAAGACAAACACCGTATGATTTCATTCATATGTGGAATTTAAGAAACAAAACAAGTGAGCAAAGGTGAAAAAAAGAAAAATCAAGAAACAGACTCAATTGTAGAGAACTGATGGTTACCATAAAGGAGGGTAGGAGATGGGTTAAATAGATGATGGGGATTAATGAGTGCACTTGTCATGAAAAGCCCAAGTGACGTAAGCAACTGTTGAATCACTACATTGTACACCAGAAACTAATATAATGATGTATGTTACCTAACTGGAATGAAAACAAAGACTTTAAAAAAAGAAACAAAACAAATGAGCAAACAAAAGAAGAGACAAAAAAAAAAAAAACCCAGATGCTTAAATACAGAGAAAAAACTGGTAGTTGCCAGAGGGGAGATAGGCAGCTGAAATAGATAAAGGGGAGTAAATGCACACTTACCAGGAGTGTCTGGATGGCTCAGGTGGTTGAGCGTCCAACTCTTGATTTCAGCTCGGTCATGATCTCATAGTTTGTGAGTTCAAGCCCTGTGTCTAGCTCTGCACCGACAGCATGGAGCCTGCTTAGGATTCTCTCTCCCCCCCCTCCTGCTTCTCCCTCACTCATGTTCTCTGTCTCTAAAAAATAAACATTTTTTTAAAAAAGAGTACACTTATCTTGATGAGCACTAAGAAAGATATAGAATAGTTGAATCACTATACTGTACACCTGAAACTAGTATAATACTGTATGTTAATTATACTTGAATAAAAATAAATTTTAAAAAAAGAACTATAATCATCAAAATCATAAATCTTCTATATTTTAGGCCATCCCACAGTATACAGCATTGTATTCTTCAGAAAGTAGTGTGTCTCACATATTTATTGAGGACATACCAAATTCTAGGCTTTTACCAGTCTTAAATAAGGCAACAACAACAAAAAGCCCCCTGCTCACACAAAACTTATGTGCTTACTTCATACATTTAAAAACGAAATGTATGAAATGAAGATGATTCCTTTCACTGCATTTATCACAAGCAGAAACTAAAAGGGCATTATGACAGAATTTAGAGATACAGGGCAGTTTAGGGGCAATTGTTTGGGAAGGTCTTTCTGAGGTTGACATCTGACCTGAAATATTAGGATCAGAAGGAGCCGGGCATGAGAAGAGCTGAGAGCACTTCCAGGCAAGGGAACAGTAGAAAGGGGGATCTTGAGAACTCCAGAGCAGTGTAATGAAAGTTCAGAAGGTAAGATGACAAGTTTAAAGGTGAAGGGGCCAAGATCACATAGGATCTACTAGGCCATGAAAGCACTTGTATTGAATTAACAGCCCACAAGAAGACATGGATGCATTTTATGGGAGGATGTGGGGCAAACCAACTTATACTCTTAAACCTACTCTTTGGGCTTCTATGGGGAAAATAGAATGAGAAGGTGGCCTACAGTAACTGCCCTTCATTCCTCTATCAATTGTCTACAAGACTGGGCTTTTCCATTTATATTTATTCCAGCTGGCAAAGTTGGGAAATTTAGTTAAATGTTCCCATCCTCTTACTTGCCCTGATGATTTAATTTCTGCCTGAATCCCGTTAGTCCAATAATAGAGGCTTAGTCACAGTTTGGGATAATCCCTGAAGCTTGAACAGTCTTGGTTTCCACCTTAATCCATTCTCACCATTCTTTCAAGCAATCAGAGGCTTGTACACTTTATTATAGTTAGGAATAGGTTTTAACAGGTATATAGACAATGAAGACATTATAGTTCTTCAGAATCTCTTTATTAACATTTATGCGTAAGCTCAATTAAAATACTTACTAAATGTGTATTTTTTAGGCACTGTGTTGGTCATTAGGGCTATAGTAATGGTTAAGACAGGTTGGCCCTACTTGAATAAGAATACATGACTGAATGAATGAATCTCAGAATGTTAAAATCAAAGGTCATACTAACTAACAGAATTTTTCTGCAATGTAAAAATGTGTCTTCATGTGGAAATGGGGGCTGATAGGATCGTTGTAGGATCAAATGTTTAAAATTGTTTGTCACGGTGACTAGTACATAGCTAGATACATTTTAAAAAGCCATATTTATAGAGCTCTTGATGTCAGAAATGGAAGGGCTTAGAATTATAGCACTATTGTGACTTCCTGTCCTATAATCAAGGCTTGTTTGAGCTGCGGATGTCAATAGATTTTAGGAAGGGATTTATATGTGGTCTGCTATGAATAAGCAATTTCTTAGCGGATTACCTACACCAGTTGGGTGCATCCTTCAGTTATACCGAACATGCTCTTGTGTATTAATATATGTTTTATCTACCAAAGGGGCCACGAGCTTGGCTCTAGAACCAAATTTAATTTTAAAAAGCTAATTTTTGTATGTGAAAAGAGAGATATAAATCTGAATCTGATTGATAGTGGAACAACATCGAGGAACCCACAGAGAGTTAGCACCACTTTCTTCCAGACAAGACAGAGGTGAGGTATTATAAGTATTAGTAGTAACAATCACATAATTTGTATTGTAAAAAAAAAAAAACAATATAACTTTATGAATAATAATCTTTTCTCCTGGATTGGTAGTATCAATAATTAATCCCATTTATTGAACATAATGATAACAGTTATAATGGCATTTATTGACACTTATTATGTGTCTGTCCTAAGCACGTTACATCTGACTTAATCCTATAGCCAGCCTAATGGTCTGTTGTCTCCACTTACATACACATAGTGAAGTCAGGGCTTAGAAAGATTATGCAAGTCACTGGTGGAATTGATATTCAAACCAAGGCATTCTAAATCTAGAGCCATGCTCACAACAAGTATACTGTCCCAGTACAGAGGGGTAGTCTTTTGTAATATGCCTACCAGTCCGGAGGTGCTGTTTTAGACCTCCTTCTTGCTGGCTGAGCAGAGGGTGTTCAGCAGCTCTTGTGCTGGAAATGAACAGCCTACAGCTGCCAATGGCAATGACACTGAAACCAACTCGACTGGTGGTAAACAGGAGCCTTTTGTAACAGCAAGCACAGGCTGCCAGGCATTTGCCAAAGATGTAGTCACAACACATCAGCTGAGAAAGCCACATTCTCTGTAAAATCTGCGATTCTGCACACTCCTGTTGTACTGTACTACTTCTGAGCAAGCTAGATTTTAGAGCATTCTCTAAGAGGAAAAAAAAGCAAGCTCAGTAAATCCCAGTATTTTTACTGCCTTTGCCAAATTTGACATCTTTCAAAGTAACTGTGAGAAGCACGCACAATCTCTGCCAACTGCATGATTTAGCAGCTATAAAATCCCTCTGAATCAAACCCATTTTGAAATAAAAAGGAACCTGCTTGAGAATTTCATTGCACTGTTGGATACCTACTCAAAGATCAATCACCTCTCTTCATTCTGTATTCCTGGTATATTTTTAAGTTTAATCTTTTTTGCAGCTTACCCATTTAGTTAAGGGTAGAATTTTAAAAGACTAAGATCGAGCAAGGAGGAGGAGGATGTGAAATCTGAACAAAGAGTTTCTTTATATTCTGCACAATAGAATTGAAAAAGATAGTCTATTTTCTTTTCAGCTCTTTCTCCAATGGTGCAGTACCTAGAGTCTCAAAACTTGAGTGTCCTTTCCCCCAAAGAAAATAGTATCTCTCTGCAGGCTGTCTAGTAGGATGAAACAGCCATGTTTCCTACTCCACAGGGAATTTCTTCAGATGAGTCTATTTTTTAGGCTGTATATGATTAGGTGAGGAGAAGACTAAACACATTGCTTACGGTTTAGCCTCCAATGACAACTGAAAAAAAAAGTGTTCATAAAATGTAGTTCAAAAGGAATTAAATTAACTATTTTAAAAAACTGAAATATACGTTGTAAGGGAAATACTGGTATAAAGGTGTGAACATCACCAAGCTTCAAAAGAATAAAAATAAAATTGTTTGAATTTGGGTTTCTATAAAAGTTTAGTGTATAAAGAGCAGGAAGAAAATCTTGGCTCTCACTTTGATTCTCACTAATGTAAATATTTCAATTATGACATATGTACAGACACTTCACTTATATAGATACATATACACTGCATGTTTAAAGGTGACAGCAACAGAGGAAGACACTTTTTTCATAATAAAGATGTTTATAAAGGACTAGTACATGTTGTTCTATAAAACAATCAAGAAAATTCTTAAAGTCAGATATGAGCTAAATTCTCCCGGCGGGGGGGGGTGGGAAAGAAGCATATGTTAGAAATAATACATAGCCCTTCTCTTCCTCTTTCTCAGAACAAGTTCCCAAAAGAGTCACACCTAGAAACCATTCATAGACTATAAATGACAATGAACCCTATTTTTCTGGTTTGGACAACCAACAGCATTTTATTAATAGCCCAGATTGATTTCAACAGTAGACAACTCCGGTGTATATCCACTCACATGGAATTGGTGTGGAGCTCCCAACATCAGGAATAGATTTGCAATTGTGTTAGTATAAGACAAGATTTCTGAAAGGGTATGTGTTCACTCTGCATAAGCCATCAAGTTGCTAAATTGTGATTTATATCTTGAACGTAAAATGCATTAAATTATTTTATCACACAGCATCTGCAACTTTCTTGTAAAATCCACCATAAACTCTGCAGTGTGTGTGTGTGTGTGTGTGTGTGTGTGTGTGTGTGTGTGTGTTAAAGTTGGGCCACTAGAAAATTTAGAACTAGAAATAATAATCTCACACCAAAACATAAATAAAAATGTGGGTTATTAGCAGGGCAACCACATAATTTATCATCTATAATGGACACTCATGAGAGTTAAAGGGGGCACTATCAACAATTGCACTGAGACAAGCATAAACTAGGATGTATGGTGACACTGTACATTAGCAAAATGTCCTCTCCCTAATCACAGCATAAAATAACAGCAGCATAATTTGGGGTGGGGGGGCAGTTTTGTTATTTTATGCTCTTTGGAAGCGGTTTGGCTTAAATTTTAATCTAAGTTTTGATGCATATTACTTCTATGCATTTGTTTCTGTACATTTCCATTTCTTCATTGGTAAAATATCAGGGAATATATCTAACACTGATTGAGGGCTGCAATGCACAAAAAAATATGCTAAGGCATAAAACATCATAACAACTAAATCATGTTGTTACTATTTTCCCTATTGTGCAAATGAAGCAATAGATTAATTGAAGTTAAGTAACTTGCTCGTTGTCACTAAGCAAGTAAATGGTAGAACTGAAATGCAAACACCGGCAGTTGGTCTTCAGTATTTGTTGAATACTGTTACACATTGTGATGTCCTGGAGATAGTAATACCAATCTTCCAGAGTTCTTGTTAGGGCTAAATGAATACTGGATGCCAAGTATCTACCACAATGCCAAAAACAAAGCAGAAAATAAGACACTAACAATAATGGAATAAAAAAATAGCTCCAAATGCCTTTTTGAGGTAACCCATATGGGATCGCTTTGGAGATGACAGCCCTTTCATGATTCTGTAGTTAAAGCTCTCACTTGACTAGAAAACTCTACCAACCTGATATATACTGAGTAATAGTTTGTAAATCAGGGGATGACAGTGAGATAATAGTGCATTCATGTCATACTCCTGATAATCTGGGATAGCAGCCATTGCTGATTTTTTTATTCAATAATTCTTGTACAAGAAGTATTTCTTCTCAAGAAGAAGAATCAACCAGGCTGAAAAATGCTTTTTCAAAAAGCATTTGACAAAATTCAACGCCATTCATGGCAAATAACTCTCAGCAAAGTAGGAATGGAAGACAACTTCCTTAAATCTGATAAAGGGCATTTAGGAAAAAAACCTTCAGTTACCATGATATATTATGGTGAAAGGCTGAATGCTTTCCTACAGAGTGGACAAGAAAAGTTCACTCTCACACTGCTATTCCACATTATATTGAAGGTCCCAGCCAGTATGTGTAAGTAAGTAAGTAAGTAAGTAAGTAAGTAAGTAAGTAAGTAAATAAATAAGTAAAGTATATATTGAAAACTAGAAAATAAAACTATCTCTATTTCCAAATTATAAGACTGTCTACCTAGAAATTCCTAGGGAGTCTACCCAAAAAGCCACTGCAACTTATCAGTGAGTTTAGCAAAGTTACAAGATACAAGCTCAATATAATGAAAACCCTATGTATTTCCTCATATAGCAATGAACAATTGGAAAGCAAAATTTTAACACTGCCATCTTTTCTCCCTTAGTATGGAGAAAGCTGGAAAGAGTATCACTTTCATCTAACTGTGAAGAAAGCCATTTAGTCAATAAAATTACAACATTTCTCAAACCACAGCAGGCAAGCAGCCTGGAATCTAAGGAAAGACAGACATCTCCAAGGAGAGATACAGACACAGCACTGCTTTACCTAAGTCAGAGCCCTAGAGAAAAGACAAAGCCACTATAGAAGCAGGTCACAATATTTTGGCTAAAATTTTTAACAAATTGCTAAAGGTCAGCTGTGGCCAGTGTGAGAGAATAGAATCCATGGGATCTCCAGACACAGGGAGAGTCTACATCCATTCCTAGTCACGGGGTGTTTGTAAATGGTTGAAAATTCATACGTTGAAGAGTTCTAATCCAATATGACTAGGGTCCTCATAAAAAAGAGAAATTCTGACAGAGATACACATAGAGGGAGGATGATGTGAAGGGGCATAGGGAGAAGATGGCCATCTATGAGTCAGGTAGAGGTCTGAAACAGATCCTTCTTTCACAGCCATAAAAAAGAGCCAATCCTGTCGATACCTTGATTTTGGACTTCTGGCCTGTGAGACAATAAATTCCTGTTAAGGTCTTCTGTCATGGCAGGCTTACTGAGCTAGTACAGTGTTCATGAGAAAAATGGGGATGGAGTGGGAAACCATGAGACAGCTTCCCTCAGTGGCACTAGCCAGGGGGAAGGAAATAGATTTTCTCTTCTACTCACTATAGAAAAGGCCCAAGCCCCAGGCAGATCCTTGTTTCCTATCTCCCCTACAGAGCAAAAGTCCTAAGCAGTCAGGGCATAGGTGAAGACCCAGTGAGGCAAATGGAAGGAAGCAAAAGTAATCCTCTGCCTCTCGAAAGGGGACAAGAATCCATCCTGGATCCAGACTATGAGAAATACCCTAATGTTAACCACTGGGTAAAGGCTAGGTCACTGAAAAATCCCTATTCTCAAGTCCAAAAAACAGGGAATGCCTAAGGTCAAGGTTTCAACAAGACAAGACACAATGTCCCCATGACACATATCATCAGGCAGTATTTAACAAGTAACATGTAATAGTAGTCTAATTCAGGGGAAAAGGTACAAGACTGAGATAAAAGGTCTCATTCTTGATGGTCATACTGATAAGAAAAGTCTAAATTTGAGCAGAAGCATTGAGAGAAATTTTCCAACATCTAACCCCACCCTAAGCAAAAGATAGTACAAAGGAATTTAAAGCCAGTGATCAACTGAGGAACCAGAGCAAACACAAAACCAACAAAACACAAACCCAATTGACCTCTTGAGTAAATTAATTGAACTCCACACACTAACAGCCTAGCAGAAAAAGAGCTATGTCTATTTCCACACATAAACCTTCATCTGCTATTCTACATAGGATGTGTACCATTCAACCAAATGCTATGAGGCATATAAAAAAGTAAGAAAAAAATCCACTGTCAAGGCACACAACAATCAACTAAATCAGACTCATGTAATAGTTGGAACTATCAGACAAGGAATTTAAGATTCCTTAATGCAAGAGATGAAAAGTAACTTCACTTATAACGCCAGTGGTAAAGGTAAAAAATATGCATGAACATTTGGAGAATTTCAACAGAGAGATGGACACTATAAGAAAGAATCAAATGGTATATTTAAAAAACAAACACATACAGTAACATAAATGAATAATCCTTTGGAGGTTTCATCAGTCCTCTACACAACTGAGGAAAGAATCAGTGAACTTTAAGTTAGGTCAAAGAAACTGTCCAAACCGGAATACAAATTAAAAAGAGTAAAAAAAAAAAAAAAAAAAAAAGAGCCTGCAAGAGCTTTAAGGCAATAACAAAAGTTCCAGTATACACGTAATTGGACTCCTCAATAAAAAAAAAAAAAGAGAGAAAAAGAACAGGGCAGAAGAAACATTTGAAAAGATAATGGCAAAGATTTTCCAAAAATAATTATAGATGTCAAAGATCCAAGAAGCTCAGAGAACACCAAGTAGGATATGAAAAATAAATAAGCAAACACCATGTTCAGACTGCTAGACACCAAACATAATATGAAAATCTTGAAGGCACCAGAGGAAAAAAGACATATTACATAAAAGGAAAAAATATATTAATTACAAAAGAGCTTCTTATCAAAAGCTATATAAACTAGAAGACAACAAAGGTACATTTTTAAAAATTTTTTTCTTAATGTTTATTTATTTTGAGAGAGAGACAGAGTGAGCAGGGGAGGAGCAGAGAAAGAGGGAGACACAGAATTGGAAGCAGGCTCCAGGCTCTGAGCTGTCAGCACAGAGCCTGACACGGGGCTTGAACGCACGAACTGTGAGATCACGACCCGAGCCGAAGTCGGACGCTTAATCAACTGAGCCACCCAGGTGCCTTTTTAAGGCGCCAAAAGAGAAAGAAAATTCTCAACTCAGCATTCTGTGCTTGGGGAAAAATATCCTTTAAATATGAATGAAACTAAAACAATGAGATACCACTATACAAAATTAAAATGACTAAAATCCAAAACACTGACAACACCAAATTCTGGTCAGGATGTGGCCCAACAGAAACTTCAATTTATTGCAGCAATTTATTTTGGATATAAAATAGTACAGCCACTTTGGAAGGTAGTTTGCCAGTTTCTTACAAAGCTAATCATAGTCTTACCATATGATTCAGCAATCAGGCTCACCGGTATTTACTCAAAGGAATTGAAAACATGTCCACACAAAATCCTGGATACTTATGTTTCTCATAGCTTTATTGGTAATTCCAAAAAGCAGGAAGCAACCAAGATGTCTTTCAATAGGTAAATAAACAAACAGTGGTAAACACAAAATCTGTCAGACACCCAAATGTAAACCCCCAAACCATAAAATTTCTACAGTGAAAAGAGAAAATATTTATGATCTTGGGTTAGGCAAAAACATCTTAGACAACACTAAATTCATGTTGTAATTCATTCATCCATTTAAAAACTTAATAAATTATGGAATTGGATTAGTCAAAATTTTAGACTTCTTTAAAAAGACATAGTTAAGAGAATGAACAGGCAATCCACAGACCAAGAGAAAATATTCGCAGAAAGTACATCTGAAAAAGTACTTGCTTCCAGAATACATAACCAAATATATAAAGAATTCTCAAAACTGAAAAAGGCAAACACAACAGAAAAATTATAGAAGATATGAACAGACACTTCACTAAAGAAGATACAAGACAGCAAATAAATCTCTAAATGTGCCCAACGTTATTAGTCATGAAAATGCAAATTAAAAACATAATGAGTCGCCTCACACCTGCCAAAATGGCTATTATCAAAAGGACCAGAAATATCAGACAAGGATATGGAGAAAAGATAATGCTCGTGCATTGTTGGTGGAAGTGTAAATTGTTGCAGTCACTATGTAAAACACTACAGAGGTTCTTCAAAAAATTATAAATAGAACTCTAGAGATTCCAGGAATTCTACTTCTGGGTATTTATCCAAATAAGAGGAAAACACTCCCTGTTCATTGCAGCAATGTTTACAATAGCCAAGACATGAAAGTGACCTAAGACCCCATGGTTGGATGAATGGGTAATATTTTATACATAAAGGAATATTATTTGGCCACAAAAAAGAAAGAAATCTTGCCATTTGCCACAAAATGGATGTAACTTCAGAGCGTTATGCTAAGTAAAATAAGTCAGAGAGACAAATATTATATGATCTCACTTATATATGGAATCTCAGAAATAATCAATCAATCAAAAAATAAACTCATAGATACAGAGAACAACTGGTGCTGCCAAAGGTGGAAAATGGAGGATAGAAGAAATGGGTGCAGGTGGTCAAAATGTATAAACTTCCAGTTACAAATAAATATCTGTACAGCATGGTGACTGTAGTTAATAACACTATACTGATATTTTAAAGCTGCTTAGAGAATAGATCTTAGAAGTTCTCATCTCAAGAAGAAATAAATTTGTAACTCTGTTGTGAGGGATGTTAACTAGACAATGTGGTAATAATTTTGTGATAGATGCATATATCAAATAATTAAGTTGCACACCTGAAATTAACATGTTGTATGTCAATTATATCTCAATAAAATACAAAAACAAAAAACATAATGAGATAAAATACGAAGTGCTGCCAAATATGTACTTGGGACTCTCGTAAATTGCTAATGGAAATGCAAACTGTGGAGAAGTTTGGCAATCTAATAAATTAAACATACACATACAATATGACCATTTAGTCCCACTCCTATGTATTTATTCATGAGAAATGAAAACTTAGGGGCACCTAGTTGGCTCAGTTGGTGGAGTATGTGACTCTTGATCTCAGGGTTGTAAGCCAAATTCCATGTTAGGTATAGAGATTACTTAAAAATAAAATCTTCAAAAAAAAAAAAAGGAAATGAAAACTTGAGCTCACACAAAAAATGAGACATGAATGTTTAGTAGTTTTTGTCCATAATCACCTACCCTACAAACAACTGATATATCTACCAATGAATAAATAATCAACTGTGGATTGCCACAATGGAATGCCACTCATCAATAAAATGGATGAAGTACTGATTCACACATCATAAATAAATCTTTTTTTAATTTATTTTTTATGTAGTTAACATACAGTGTTATATTAGTTTCAGGTGTACAAAATAGTGATTCAACAGTTCCATATGTTACTCAGTGCTCATCAAGAGGAGTATACTCTTAATCCCTTTTACCTATTTCATCCATCCCCTGACCCACCTCCCTTCTAGTAACTGTTTGTTCCCTATAGTTGAGTCTGTTTTTTAGTTTATTTCTCCTTTTCTCCCCTTTTTTCATTTGTTTTATTTCTTAAATTCCACATATGAGTGAAATCTTTTGGTATTTGTCTTTGTCTGACAGGCCTATTTCACTTAGCATTATACTTTCTATAGATCCATCCATGTTTTTGCAAATGGCAAAAATCTCATTCTTTTTATAGCTGAATAATATTCCATCATATAAAGGCCACATCTTCTTTACCCATTCTTCTATTGATAGACACTGGCTGCTTCCATAGTTTGACTATTGTAAATAATACTGCAATAAATAATAGAGACGTTTTTGTTTTGTATAGTGTGATCTGAATCATAGGGAATTCTGTTTTTAATTTTTTGAGGAACCTCCCAACATGGATAAATCTTAATGCATTTTGCTAAGTGAAAGATCCAAAGATCATGAGGGAAATGTGGAGGAGAGTAAAGCTGTTACATATCTTAATTGTGATGGTAATTACATGACTAAGCATTTTGTCAAAATTCAGAACTCTAAACTAAAAATAGAATTTTACTTTTAAGTCTTCTCCAACTAAATCTTCTCTGTCGGGGCGCCTGGGTGGCGCAGTCGGTTAAGCGTCCGACTTCAGCCAGATCACGATCTCGCGGTCCGTGAGTTCGAGCCCCGCGTCGGGCTCTGGGCTGATGGCTCAGAGCCTGGAGCCTGTTTCCAATTCTGTGTCTCCCTCTCTCTCTGCCCCTCCCCCGTTCATGCTCTGTCTCTCTCTGTCCCCAAAATAAATAAACGTTGAAAAAAAAATTAAAAAAAAAAAAATCTTCTCTGTCTAGTTAAATTACTTTTTTTTGCTCTCAAGTTCTTCCAAATCGAAGCATTTCCATGCTCTACTTGTACTTTTATAGGACTGTAATTAAACATCTGAGAATGATGGATGCCATTTGAAGTATTGTGCAAATAGAGAATTATTAGAAAATAATTCGTTGGTTCATTCTCACGCACACAAAAAAAAAAAAACACTCAAAGAAAACAATCTATTAAAATGATCAACACAGCAATCATGTGACCAAGGAGCCCATAAGTTAATTAAAGTTCATTCATTCTACTAGCCCATCTGATGAGGAAGAAGCTGAATAAATTGAACATAGTCAAAGATTTTTATATCCAATTTTCCTTCCAAATAAATTTTACATGTATATATATAGAATTTTTTCATATGCTTATAGATTTAATAACTTGGAAAATGTACCAAAATAACACTTATGAAGACATTTTAACAAAACTCCCCAATCAGACTTTTTAAGCCTTATGAGTATGATTTAGGATGCTAGCAGTAGATAAAATTATTTTTCATCACCAATTTAGAATATTTGATTACTAATTTACATAGGCAAGGCATCAGAACATAATGAATGTATAAGTCACCTTTGAGAGAGAGCCTTTCCAGAATTGAAAGCGATTCCCTTGTTGCCTTCAGCCCAAGAATACTAATGATTCAAATACATTTCTGTACTAACAAACGAAAGCACCATAAAGTACTAATATGCCGGGAAGTTAGATGTTGGCTAATACAAAAACATGGGGGTAGGTGAAGCAATCTTTTATTATTTGATTTTGAAGTACCACTTTACCCGCCAACTCTGAGTGATTTATTACAAGATGGTTAAGACTAGGTATTGACATCTCAAAGGAACTATTTTGATTTATGACAATTCATACAAAATCACAACTGTCTTGTTTAAACTTACTCTAAGTTGCAGCCCATGTTTGAGTACAGAAAAAGAATTTTAAAAAGTTTGCCGCAAATAATTCAAAATTTCCATCAAAGTTTGGATTCACCCTGAGTTTCCTTCTTGTTTTTCTCCTGAAGGCTAGTATGCTCATTCCTACACAGTACATTCTCAGACTACAAAGTGAGAGTGGTAGTTGAGGTCATGGTATGCTTGGCTTCTAAACCAAGCATGTTCAGCAGACTACTGCTGCCAAATACAGTCCTTTTTCTGACATATCAATCTCTAACAAACAGAAAAAAAGTGGCATTTTAATGAGAAATTCATTAAATATTATCATTCTAAACATTTCTTACACAGAGGAGTGACCCAAAGATTGAAATAAACATTTGAATACTTGAGTTATATTAAATTCTGCTAATAAATGTCTCTAGATTGATGGATATATGGTAGTATGGACTATTAACCAAATAAGATAGCTTTCAGACCTACCTCATTGGAAGTATGTGATCTTGTAAGGCAATGCAGGCAAATTGCCTGGAGAAATGTGCCAGCTATTTCGGGGCCACAAAACAGGTAATTTGAGTTTTGAAAACTGGCTGATTTTTCTTAATGTTGTTGTAGTTTGAATACTAGGTGGATATTCTTGCTTCCTATAGTTGCAGGGTTTAATTTGTTTCTGCTTTCCCTTTATCATTTATAAAGCCTTTTTAGACAGTCTCACATTATCTCATTTTTGTTCTACAAACCAAGGGATTTTTGTCACATCAGCACTAAATGTTTGAAGGGAGGTGGGCCAGGGTGGCAGGCAATATTTCCTGCTAACTACTGTGGTGACGACATCTCACATCTTTCCATCTGACTTTCCCACTCTGAAGATTTTTTTTCTACCATGCTCCAGGTATTAGTAATATTAAAAGAGGCAAGCTTTCCTTTTTAGAACATTAAACTGAAAATTTTTATTCTAAAATTGTTCATTAGTAATGGTAAAGAGCTGGTAAATGATTTTTGGGAACATAAAGTAAAACAAAAAATGAAATCGTATTTGATCTGGCAGAACATCCCAAATTTTCACAAACCCAAAGACACTTTGTTACTTGCAACTCTCACTTTGTGTTAATTTAACATTTCTCCTATGAGCTCAGCCCTTGATCTCAACCTTTATACCTCTGTAAGGCAGTTTTATAGTTTAGAATGTATTTATCATATACTAGTAGCTCATGTGAATTGATGACCATTAAAAGGAATATTCTTTATTGAAATCAAGACAATTTCCCACAGTTGGATAGGTAAACTTCAGAGGGTCCTCTAATTTAATTGTTTGGGGTTTTGTCATCGTTGGGTTTTGTGTGTGTGTGTTTTGTTTTGTTTTGTTTTTTGTTTTTGTAGATGTGTGCGCTTTTGCAAGTAGGAGCCATGTAATTATCATTCCTCTTGAGTCTTCTTGGGCCTATAAATGTGAAACTTGCCACCCCTCTCATTTATTCCTCAGTGGGGGATTCTACTAGTCTGACACTAGCCCAGAGAAGAGCAGTGTAATTTTGAAAGCCTCACAACTTTTTGGCAGTTTTTAAGAGCTTCACACATTTCATTCTACAATTTCACAAGAACAGAAAAGACAAAGAAGTTGCTCTGTAGGACACACACTCTCCTGCCAGGGGTAAAATCAAGATCACATGGCTTCTTTCCCCTGATCATATATTGACGGATGCACATTACCTGTTTCTGGCTACTGAACTAGAATTTCTCCACAACACGACCGGGTATTTCCCACAGTCCAGGCGGGCCTCATATGTCTAATGGGCCTTCACACCTCCAAGAGCCGCATGTCTGCATGACATGATGTCTCAGCTGGAATTTAACTTCTTCTATTATTACTATCTTGTTTTGTGACCTTTGGCAAGTCTCTTAACCTTTCTGAGAATCTCTTAACATTTCTTGAGTTCCAGGCTTTGAAAAGTGTGGATAACAATAGACATAGTGCTTGCCTTTCTGAGGTAGCATGAGGATTAATTAGCTCATGTTTGTTAAGAGCTATATAAATGCTAAGTATTATGATTATTCTCTGCTCATGTTAGCATTACAAAATGTCAGTGTGTTGAGTGGGAGAAGATGGGGTTATAGGGCCCTGGTGGAGTAGGTCTCCTCTGTAAGTCCCCCTCTCTGATGAAATTACTAGAACTATGATTAGTTACCGTGATTAATGGCTTCATGATTACCAGGAGATAGCAATTAGCTCATTTGAAATGATATATGCAACTATAACTCACATTTTTATATGGACCAGAAAACTCAGGGAGGGTCCCACAGGATAACCTGCAAATCAGTGAGTTTTACAGTAGCGTGTGATTGCTCCGTGGAGTCCATACCTGACTGCTTACAGTTAAACTTGCTCTGCATAGGACCAAGACAACTCAGACCCCCACAAAGAGAACTGGGTCATACTACTAACTGATTGTTTATGTTAAAATAGTGAGGCTGGCTAGTGGCTCTAGGCCCATTAATCACCCATAATGTAATGCTCTCTTCCTTAAACCTGAATGTTGAACAGTAAGCAGACAGTTTTAAACAAATAAATGTATAAATAAATGTACAAATCCAAGGGGGCTTCTGAGTCAATAATTCCACCAGGATGCATAAAAATAATTGACTGATGAGTCTTCTGTTCCCTCCACCACTGCATATAGTTTAGTATTTACTATCTAGATACTTGGAAGTATAAATAGAGCTAGTATGTGGAATGCATACATATTTTCAAGGTAGTGAATTCTTAGTTTAAAGGAAAATATTTTATCACTTATATTTAGATCAAAGTAATAACTTGTTAATGGATATCACAGGGCCTGCATATAGACTCTAGTGTTAATACACTTTGTTAGGAGTATATATTACATTATTGGCATCCCAGAACAAATGGTTCCCAATCCTGGTAGGCTGTTGAAAGTCATGGATATTTTTCTCTAATTTATCTGAATTCAGTACTTGTGAGTCATGAATACAAACTTCTCACTTCTTTTTAAGAAAATAATTCTCTCAACACCCCACCACCACTACCAGCAGCAAAAGAGAGTAGGAGAAGAAATTTGCATGGAGGTTCATCCAGAGAAGGGGAGGGGATTAAGAAACCTGGTGTATAATCTCATCTGTGCTTTCTCATACAGGGCCAATTCCCCATCCCATTGAAGAAATTGAGGCAGATGATCAGACATCTTCAAATATTCACATGAAAATCGTCTATATGGCCATTCAGAGCTGGATGACAGATATGAATAAATTTCTGCAGAGACTAGTACGCTCTGATGCAGCCTGACATTCCGTAACACATTTACCTTAACATCAAAACTGTATTACTAATTGACACTAACTTGTATAAAACACCAGAGTAATAGCCATTGGTTAGCATATAGAGATAGGGAATGCCCTAATAAATGCACATTAATAAGAATCCAGTGTGAGTCTAGCGAGAAAAAAGAATCTACCTCAGACTGAAAAGTAACAGCATTAGCCAAAATTTCACATAACTATCTAAAAGTCGAAGACTTACTCTCAGTTTGGACAAATGTTTCTCTCATACATGTACTTAAATGTCTCCCCACCACCCTCCAAAAAAAAAGAATGGTGTCTGTCTTTCTCTTTTTCCCCTACAGACTGTCAAATTATTATAAAAGAGCATTTTACATAGGAGAGTATGGTACATGAATTGAAATACAATTGTATCATCATTTCAAGCTCAATAGGTACAAAATACATCTCTTACTTGGCAATTCCCATATTCTTGTCAGGAAATAGACACAAATCAACTGTAAAGGTTGTATTTATTCATACCTAAGAAAGGTTTTCTTGTCAATAACTGTGTATGGATTTTCCCCTACTGATTTAAACAAAAGGAAGATCCACAATGTTTTCATAATTTATTCTTGTCTTCATTTGTATCTCTACAGAAGTAGAGTTAATATTATATGATGCCAATATATTTTGAGCAGCGTAATACCCTCAGTACAGCTATGACCTTTTCCCCTGTAATTAGTTCCAACTGAAATTAGATTCAGTAAAAGCATCGCTCCAATTAGAGCTAAATCAAAACAAAACTTAGGGCTTGATTTCACATAGCAAAATTGTTGAGGGGGGATAAAAGGGTGGAGGAAGAGGGGATCTTCTTCAAATTTAGTTCAGCAGATTGAACCAGATGATAAATCCCTTGAACTCTAGAGAAAATATGCATTTATTTCCATACTGGCCTATGTTAATATTTTCTGTGATTCATTGGGATTTTGTAGTCTCACCTCAGTTGACCAGCTTTCCAAAACTCTGCAAACAGCAAATAAAAACTCTTCACAGTTCTGATCTTGGAAAAGATCTATTTTCCCTAGAAGAAGGAAAAAGAGAACTCTCCCAGCTTCTTTGGGGGATAACATCATAAAACAGAAAGCCAAGATTATAAGGATTACTGGAAGCATTTACTGCTTGTCTCATCCTGAATAACTCTACATAATTTCCTATCATGCAAATCTAAAACATAGGACAATTTCTTTTTTTTCTTTTTTTTTTAAATATGAAATTTATTGTCAGATTGGTTTCCATACAACACCCAGTGCTCATCCCAAAAGGTGCCCTCCTCAATACCCATCACCTACTCTCTCCTCCCTCCCACCCCCTATCAACCCTCAGTTTGTTCTCAGTTTTTAAGATCCTCTTATGGTTTGGCTCCCTCCCTCTCTAACCTTTTTTTTTCCTTCCCCTCCCCCATGGGTTTCTGTTAAGTTTCTCAGGATCCACATAAGAGTGAAAACATATAGTATCTGTCTTTCTCTGTATGACTTATTTCACTTAGCATCACACTCTCCAGTTCCATCCACATTGCTACAAAGGGCCATATTTCATTCTTTCTCATTGCCACGTAGTACTCCATTGTGTATATAAACCACAATTTCTTTATCCATTCATCAGTTGATGGACATTTAGGCTCTTTCCATAATTTGGCTATTGTTGAGAGTGCTGCTATAAACATTGGGGTACAAGTGTCCCTATGCATCAGCCCTCCTGTATCCCTTGGGTAAATTCATAGCAGTGCTATTGCTGGGTCATAGGGTAGATCTATTTTTAATTTTTTGAGGAACCTCCACACTGTTTTCCAGAGGGGCTGCACCAGTTTGCATTCCCACCAACAGTGTAAGAGGGTTCCCATTTTAGGAGAATTTCTTTCTAAGTCCAGCTTCCTTACTGTAAAACACACATACAGACAAGCAAACCAATAAGCAAAAAGGAGAGCAAAACTAAATCCTAATTCATGAGATATATTATAAATATGAATTATATTTCTTCCCTATCTCTTATCAAATTGGTGTTGAGGCATGAAGCATCAAAGTGCTTAACCAGCATAGAGTCCTCTGAAAATACAACAGTGGAAACATTAGTCTCCAAAAATAAGGTTGAGACTAAATTATTAGAAGCTTCAAAGTCCAGGTTAAGAAGCTGTGGCAACTTTAAGGATATGCCTCACAGACATACAGGAACAGACAATTGTTCCAGATATAAATTTGCCTTTCATCCACAGAAATCTATTCCAACAACCACTATCTGAGAGCTTATAGAATTCCTGAACCACAAGCATGAAATTCCATACAGCCCAGTATCCAAACAGGGGACCTACTTTAGAGCAAAAGAAGTGTAGGAGTGGGCCCATGACTGTGAGATTTACTAGTCACACCACATACTACACCATCCAAAAACAGCCAGTTAGCTTCACAGAACACTAGAACAGCTTCTAAAGGCACAGATATAGTGCCAGCTTGGAAGAAACACTCTAAAAGGATAGGGTATCATCCTTCAGCACATAACATACTTATTAAATCAGAGATCACTATGTGATGCTGTCTCCCCAATAGGAAAAATATATGGGTTTGGGAATAAAACAGTGGGAGCAGAAGAGGCCCCACTTACCATCTCTTCCAATGAGCCACAGGGGGACTTTGTGCTTCCTGCCCCATAATCCTGGGCTATGAAATGTTGGAGGTATTGGTTCCAAGAGGGGGCATACTATTATGAGCAGATACCATCAAGGTTAATTCTATTGAACTGCCAGATACAGCTGCCTCCGGGGCCCTTTAGATTCCTTGTGTCCAGAGCGCAGCAGATGAAAAGAGTAGTCACCATACTGGCAGGGGTACTATACCTTTATCAGCAGGAAATGTAAGGCTACTTTTATACAATAGGGGCTGGGAGAAATATATACTGAACCTCAGATCAGGCACCCTGGGTGCCTCATAGTACCCTAATGCCTCAGAATAACAATAAGCACATGTGTAACATGCTTAACTGAGAGAGTTATAATTATCTAATGTTCAGATCATTCGGTATGAAGTTTTGGTTACACTACCAGATGAGCCAAGGTGATAGCTCAGAATGAAGAGCACTTAGAATGCATAATGGAGGAGGAGAGAGGATACCAGTGGCAGTCCCAAGATAGCTGCAGTGACAGGAACTATGGTTCATCTCAGTAGCCTCCTTCTTAATCAAATTCCTCACAAGAAGAAAGACCCCCAAAACCATGGAGGAGTTGTTTCCTGAAACTGAGTGAAAAGTAGAATGTATGACACCAGGATGGACAGTGGCAATTATGAGAATGTTCTGTGTAGACCCCTATTATAAGACCTCCTATTACCATCTCAGAAAGGAAGAAAAACTCCAAGGACCTCAGTTTTAGAGGTCAATAGACCTCCATCTAGAAATCTGCCATTGCCCTGGCTCAGTGCCTACTTCTAGTCTCTCTTTTTCACAGTATAAATTATCAAAGAATGTGATTGATCCAACTTGGACTGCATGTCTAAATCTAGCCTTGTTGTCTCTTCCCAACAAGGAAGCATTCTCTAACACAAAAGGCTGTCAGACTTAGCTCTAGAGAAGGCTTCCACTGCACAGACCCCATCTGCTAAGAAAATCAAAAGTAATAGCCTAAATTGATATGACAAATACACCCTCTACAATTTCTCTGATGCAAAAGAATCCACTGTCTTCAGAAGTAGCTGTTCCATCTGGGGATAGTTCTAAATATTTCTTTCTGTCCCTGGGTATTTTTGGAACTGCATGAGGCCACTGCCTCTTAAGGTAACACAGATGATATCTGCTGCCTCTCAGAATTTCAATAAATGACCAGAAATCTGTAAGCTTTTGAGCTTTTGGAAATTTCATCATTTGATGTGATTTCAACCACTTTTTTTCGCCATTCACTCCATGCCCCCTGCTCACCACTGCAAATGAAGAAAATAAAGAGTTGTGTTATTCTCCAATATCTGTTTAGGTTATTCGCTTGCAAATGTTCCGATGTCAATGGATGCTTTAGACAGAGCAAACCTTCATTTTACTTAAGTCAGTGAGGATGATGTAAAAGAGAGGTTGAGATTTGTCATTTTTTCTGCCTATATTTACATTTTGTTTTCTAACTCTCAAACTCTCCAGAATGCAATGTTTATTAGAATTCTGCATCTAAAAGATTTTTCAACTTTCAAAGCTTTTTATCTTCTGTTTTACAAATAAAATACATTTCTTCCTACATTGCAAAACACCACTTAGAGTGAATCCTTTTGAGAAAGACATTAAAGTACTATTTCAGCTTTATCATAATGGAGCTCCATATGCAGATACCTAACACAGAGACATCCTTCCCTCCGGTCACTTGAAGAGTGTGTTCTAAGAAATTTCTTGAAATTGTGCTGCAAGTACTGATTTAAAAAAAAAAAAAGAGGAGCCTAACTATTAGCTATGAAAAAACTGAGATGTAGGCAGAAGCAAGGAATGCTTATGGAATCCATCTGAAAGCCAAACATTGGGCCTCCAAGGATGCTGACATATCTAAAATTCTCAACATACCCACGAGATGAACTTGATCCCCATTATTTCGAGGTTAGTAATGGGCTCAGGAAAGTTAGGCAACTTGCCAGCATATTAACCAATATACACAGTTCATATATTAAAGAGATGGAACTTGAAAGCACATCACCCTACCATCAAAGCACACAGTTTTCAAAAACATGGCAGAGTCCATTCTCTAGTTCTACCTCAACATTACTTTTTCTCCTCCCTTGACATTGAATATAAGAAGAAATTTTAGAAGACAAATTTGACAGGACTTCACACTGAGTAGGCAATCACTGTGCCCTCACAGCATTGTCTGTGGGGACAATAAAGAAAAAAGAGAGAGAGAGAGAATAGAAAAGTTATAGTTTAAAACCCAACCAAATGAGTATAAAAGGTTAGCAGCAATCAAAGTTATCTAATGCCCTACCCTTATCCCTACCCCAATGTGTGTTAAAATAGAGAAGTTTATGTCTACATGGCAAGGAGAAGTAGAGTTTACTGAACAACATTATGTGCTTCGTGTTTTAGATGCTCTACCCTGTTTTATCCTAACAATCTTCTCATTCAGAGAATACAGTTCTCTGTAGTAAACTGAATTTGTAAACTGAAACCCAAAGACGGTTTAACAGTTAGTATCATACAGGTATAAGCTAAGAGAAGCTAATAGTGGCTTAGGCAAGTAAAGCATTGTTTCTCAGGTAATAGGAAGTCTGAGGTGGGCAGGTGAGGCTAAAACAAAGGGTCAACATTGTCATCCAGGACTCAGGCTCCCCCTGCCTGACACACCATCCCCAGCATGTGAGTTTTATCCTTGTTCTTTCGACACGGCTGCTGGACCTCTGGACATTGTAAATACGTTCCAAACAGGAAGATAAAGAGCAGAGGATGAAAAGGGTCATACCAGCCAAATCTGCCCCATTTTATTTTTTTATAATCTTTTTTTTAATTTTGTATAATTTTGAGAGAGAGAAAGAATGCATGTGAGTGAGAGAGAAAGGGGGACAGGGAATCCGAAGTGGGCTCTATGCTGACAGCAGTGAGCCGATGTGGGGTTCAAACTTATGCACCATGAGATCATAACCTGAGCCCAAGTCAGATGCTCAACCCACTGAGACACCCAGGCACCCCATGCCCCATTTTATTAAAAGGATATTTTTTTCTGGAATCCCAACCCAAAGCTTAATCTTTTTCAGAACTCCTCACATAAGCACCTCTCTGTAAGGGAGCCAGTGTAATTGAGTATTCTAAACTTGAGTGCACCCCTCAATAAAATCAGGGCTAGTAAAGAGTTATTTATGAAGTGCTTAGAATAGGATCTGACATATGGTAAGTGCTATGTATTTAATAAAAGAAGAAATGAAGGAATTAAGTAATGAAAGGATGAAGAAATGGGACTGGATACTGAGTAAGCAAATAGAATAATTTAACATGGAGATAAATGACTTGTCAAAATGGCCCAGCTAACAAACCGTAGTGATATAATTCCATTCTGACATTTTCTGACTTCAAAGGACCTTTTTATTATTTTCTTTTCTTATTATTACCCAACAACATCCCCCAACTACATACACAGTTTTAAAATTCCAATGTGACTATGCCAGTGAATGTCATGTGATTTTCATTAGCGCTGCTTCAAATATTAATATTAAAAGTGAAGAGCTCAGTTATAAGAAAATAGGTAGGCTAGTCTAACCAATTTTATTCTCTAGTGCTCTCCTTAGATTTTGATATGCCAGGCTGGAAAAAGATCAAAAGTAGCACTGGCAGTCACAGAAGCCCAACTTTGCCTTAAATTTAAGAATCCCAGACTATTCTTATAATTTTGCCACTTCACCTGGTGCCACTGATAAACTGGAAGTCAAAGAAGCACATGACTCCCCAGTAAATACAGACAAATTAGCACTTTACTGTAATGTGGGGGCTGCCTTTTATTAGCTAGGTTTCCAGTACTTCTGGTTATTAGCCCTTGGGATAGTGAGTGATCTTATTGTGTTATGTCAACTATTGACAGTGCATCCATGTATCAACACAGTTGGTAACCTCCTTTGTTTGATCTTAGAAGTCCTTAAATGTCAAATATCATCCTCCAAATACAGACACACCAGGTCGACTTGAGCTTATCCTGGATGACAGAAGAGAGACTCAAAGATCAGCCCTTATAAAAATTCATTACTGATGAATATTGAAATATTACTGGAAAATTAATCAGTATTATTAAACATCAAGAGATTAATGCCAGCTTGTTCTAGGGAAGACAGAATCAACCACTACAGAAGAGCTATTAAAAGTGCTGATAGAAAATATTTAAATGTATATGTATAGAATGTGAAAATGACTAACTTTTCAAAGGTCAATCGAGCATAGAAAGCAAATGGAAAAGGTGAGTATGAAGGGTTTGGTGTTATAGGGGATTGTCTGTGGCCCTTCTCAACAGTCCTGTCACACCCACAGAGTTCTTATTGACTTTACCTGAAGTACCTCTTTACTAATCAAAGAAAGGGAGTTTGGCCTTTTACTTTAGCTGAGATCCACTGTGGATTCAGTGGATATTCACTGACTAGGATGAGACCTTAAGAACCCAATCAAATAATGATATCCCATTCCTTCCCAAAAAGAAATTACTGTTTTCTTTTCATGTGGATATGATTTGTTTAAACCCCAATGACTATTAGGTTTCTGCTCACAGAAGACAAATATTTGCTAATTAAGGGTAAGAATAGATAGAACCAGAAGGTCAATCTGCTTATTCCTTGCTATAAATTATACAAAGAAGCATTTTTCTTCTGAAGTCTGTTTTACAAGACATTTAGAAATTCTTGTCTTCCATGCACACTGACACCATTACTATGCTTTAAACCACCTTCCTTTGTGAGAGTGTTACGTACTGTGAGTCCCATTATGAGAATAAGGAATGACTTCTGTCCTAGACAGTCTTGAACTATGTCACCCTGACTCCTGTGTAATCTCCAATTCACCTTTTTAAAAAACAATTTTTTAATGTTTCTTTATTTTTGAGAGAGAGAGAGAGTGCAAGACACAGAATCTGAAGCAGACTCCAGGCTCTGAGCTGTCAGCACAGAGCCTGATGCAGGGCTCAAACTCACAAACTGTGAGATCATGACCTGAGCCAAAGTCAGATGTTTCACCGACTGAGCTACCCAGGTGCCCCTCCAATTCACCTTCTGAAATTGGACTCCCCAGGTTTGAATATGGGTTCTAGTACTCACTCCTAGTATGGTCTGGAACAAGACCTTTCATCTTCTAAGTCAGTTTCCTCTTCTACAACATGATGATCTTGATAGTGTGCATGCCACAGACTTGTGGTTAGATTTAGATCATTCCTGTGAAGTGTTTAACATAACTCCTAGGTACCTAACAAATACCCAATATGTAATACCAGTTATTACTTAAAGCAAACCAAAGTGTACCGCTGTAGGTAGATGGCATCAAATCTTATAAGGGATTTAGAGTAGAGCCACATGTAATATTTTTCCCAGTCATTCTGTCCTTTCAAGAAATTAAGAAACCACCTAACTATATGAATACATTTATATAGAATCCCAATGTATCTTAATGCAAAACCCATTCTCCAAAACTCAATGGCTCACCATCTGATTAATGAATTAATTCCTTTCCTTTGCTTATGGAAGAGAGTGATATAGTAGAAGGAATGTCGACCTATCATCTGAGTAGCAAGCATTATCTATTCTAAGATGAAAGGTAAGATCTTTAGGGAATGTCAGAACCCCCAGCTCATAAGCCTCAGTACATAAATGGATATGTATCAAGGTGCCTCTCATTTGCTTTAGTAAAACCTCCCTTGGAGAGACATTAATTAAAATATTTAAGGATCACAGCTGAGTCCACAATTTGAGTAGAAGCCAGATATTGAAAAAGGTCTCTCTTTCACTGTGTTATTTATTGTCGGTAGAAATATTCCAGCTGCTGCTCAGAATGCTAAAACAACACTTCAAAGATGTCATGCATTGAATCTCTCCCTGTCCCATGAGGACCAGAGGAATGAGTCATGATGTAAAATGGTTCCCCTGCAGACATTCTGGTACTACAAGAGTGGAATGAAGGGAAAGAGACATTCCAATCTCAAGCAATAAACTCAAAGTCTAAAAGGTCTCTAAGAATACAGTGGCCGGCTGGTACCAAATCCAAATTGTTGTGCCAACAAGCCAACATCTATGACCTTTCTAAACATCATTGTGTCAAATGTATCAGTAAACTTTGATGAATAATTTCACTTCCAGAATGCTCTTCTAATAAAATGGTCAGAGTCGACACCTCTCTCACTCTCAAATCTCTATTCTATCTGCACTCAAATCTCTCTTTTAAACTTCACACAAAAAACTGTCTATTCTTTAGGAATATATCACAGCTTTTAAACCTACTCCTCCCTACACTGGCCTAAGCACTTGGCATCACAATCTCCCCCCAGTGAACACCATCCTTGACTGCTTCCTCTTCCTTACTTGCTGAGTAAAACCATCATGTCTTGTCAGTATTAATTAAAAAGAAAAAAAAAAACTTTCTCTTTCTCCATTCTAATTCCCAATCTCCTACTGTCATCATCCATGCTTTACATTATGGAAATCATTCCCTAACTAGCTTCCTGTTCTACTTTACTCCCACCAATGCAATCTCCATAAAGTCGCCAGTAATTTGTCACAATGCATTTCTAATTATGTTGCCTCCCAATCCCACTGGCTAAAATATTTTAAAGATTGTCACTGCCTTCAGGACGAAGAACAAACTCCTTAGATTTTTGTAAAAGTCTTTTTTTTAATTTGGTCCCAACCTGTCTTCTAAAGGAACCTATTACTCCTCACACTCAAGGTTCTAGATACACTAAATGACTTGTAGTTTTTCTAAATTGTCATGTTTTTTCTTGCTCTAAGTATTTGCACTGGCTGTTCACTACACTTAGAAGAGTGGCTCCTTCCCCAATACTTTCATTTATCTGGTTAATTCTTATTTACCCTTCAGTTCTGAGTCTAAACACTGCCTCTTTCTTAAAGTTCTCTTTTTAAAAAGTTCCAATTTTATCCAGTGCTTACTATATGCCCCCAGCACTTCTCACACAATTATGTAATTGCCTTTTTTTTTCCTGTTCCTCCCTAGACTTCTTCTTTTCCAGGACTATTAAATTCAACAATTGTGTTTGTTAAATTTTCAATGCATAAAACATGGTCTTGCACATAATAAGTACTCAATAAAGAATATTAAATAAATACCAAGATATTCATCAAGGTTTGATTACAAAACCAAAAAACTGGTAACTATGCAAAATGCCAAAATATGGAAGTAGATAAATTAATTTGGGCACATCTATAAGGTAAAAAAAATAGCATTTTTCCTTTTCAAAATAAAAAAATTTGAAATTTTTCATAGATGGGAGTATAGAAATGATAAAATACTGAGTGAAAATCAAACAAAATCTGTGTTACCAGTATGATGTTACTCTGATAGATAACTAGGGTAGGTCCATAGGTAGGTAGGTATGTAGATTGATTGATTGATCGATAGAGAATAGATAGATACATAGATGAGTGATAGACTGGAAAACATACAAACATGATGACAGCTTTTATATATGCTTATTATGCTTTGAAGTATACTTCTAATTTCTTGTGATGAATCTAGTAAAAAGTAATAAAAGAGCGAACAGACTGCAGTGAATTCTGACTTCACCTGGGCCAGTATCTATCACCAAAGAAGTCACATTTGCAGATGTGGAGCATCACAGCTGGATTCTCAGGACAAAGCTAATGCTGAAAGTTAGATGGCTGGAATACACTGGGATCTGACACCAGTATCAAAAGCAGGAATGGAAACCAGAAAGCCAAGAGCAAGTCCAGAATGTGGAGCTCGATGAATGGCCAAGAGAAATTCCTAGAAGAGCTTCTAGGGTCATGAATTACACAAGTAACAATCCGGTCTGGATCTGAGTGAGGCAACAATGCTAACGTAATGGGAGTAAATAGATCAATTTCTGGGAGCAGAGAGAAATCTGAGCTGCTAATTAGGAACTGAAGTCATCTTACATTACATAGATTAGATATGCATGGTCAGAATTAGGGTAATTATTTTGGGGCATGAGGGTGAATATAAGATACCTAGACTTATTTCAGTAAAACGCATACTGGACACCACTGGCTAATGGAAATTAATTTCCTCCATATATCTTCTTCAAAATGTGCAAAAGACCCAGACAGGGACTAGAGCAGTTAGTGAAGGAATCATTTGATGTTTTAGAAGGCTGGGGAAACAAAAGGCAGAAGGCGGGTTAGCAATTCTATGATTATTCTTTGATAAAGACAATGTTCCAGAATTCTTTAGTAATTTTCAAAATGGAACTAAATAATAAATGTTCTCTTACAAAAGAACAATTACCTATTTAAATTAAAGAGTGTTTTCTTAGGAGGATTGCAATTAAAAATAGAGGGCAAGAGAAACTTGCCTTAGCCATTTGCCATCACCCCAGGGTTTGTTGATCAACTTTATGCTTCATTTATGTCTCCATAAATCATACCATGGAATTAAAAGTGTGTGGCTGACATGAATATTGCCCACTTTGCAAACGAAAGACAAGGAGCAAGAAAAACTTTATGCCAAAGCATGAAGGCTATCATACAAAAATTCTTTACAATTATTATCTCTGCTTCCCAACAAAAGTGAGATTACTCTCTTGGTAGATGTCATAGAATTGAGGCTTTGAAATGGAGATGCCAAGCTGTAAATTACATTTCTGAATCAATTATGCTTCTATCAGAAAAGGCTATAAATAACATGCAGAATTACCAGATGTGTAATTTTTTGTTACACTTGAACATTTGGCGCGTTTAGAATGTCTAAGTGAGGGACTTGGGTTAATCTGTGAATTTCACGGATTCATCTGACAAGACAGCAGAAAAATGTGGGTGAGAATTATGATGACCTTCCTTCAAGGAGACTTATTGGAACAAGGTCGACTCAGGAATTTGCCTGTGTTTTTGTTTAAAGAGACTTGGATGGGAAATGGTCATGGAGCCCCCTTGGTGTTTACTGGCTGAATTCTCAAAAGAGTTGAGCAAAGGACACATTTGGTTTCAGATGGGTTACTGGGAGCAAAATATAATTCAATGATGAGCCTTTCTTTTGACAGCTTTACACTGATTTTATTTTGTCACCTTCTTGAGAAGTCTAAGTGAGAAACTGTTGGTTGGTTTGTTATGACCAGGCTCAGCATCCGAAACTTAAACATCAAACAGTGGATACACGAAAGGGCTGGAGTTTATGGAGCAGCCTCAGGCAGTGACCTTCCCAGGAATATCACTTATTCCTGGGTCTGTAACATCGTGGCATTTCTCCCCCTGTAGCAAGTTAAGCTTTTATTACTCTTATTTGTAGGTGAGCATTTGTGTTACTAAATTTAGAAGTTGTCAGTAATAGGACTGAGGGAAAAATATTTCTCTCCATTTAGGAGAATCTAACACCCACCTTTTCCTGAAAAAATGCTCAGGTCATGTAGGAGCTTCTTTGTTACTTAACTTCACTAGAGGAAATGTGGCTCCCTCTGAAGAGTTGGGTAAATACTGTGCAATCCAATAAATTTTTATTGGTCATGCCTAGAATTGACTACCATTTCGTAAAGCTAGCAAATGGAATTAATCTCTACATTTTTGCCTTAACACAGCATAATAAAATGAACAAAGAGTATGAAATCAGCTGCAACCTGACAGATAAAATATATCTCAGATCATAGTGTTTAAAATGCCACACTATGATTCCAACCCAACTCAGTTTTCTTACCCTTAAAATGGGTACAATGGTATCTAAATTCCAGCATTATTTTTTAAGTTAAATTGGATAACACTAGCAAAATATTTAGCATAATTCTCTATCTATAATTGATTCTAGAGGAAATGATTCTCACTATCATTTAGAATTTTTTTCTTCTTCAATTTAATATGCCTCTCCCCACATTTCTTATCTGCACCTATAATCACCTGCTCCCAGGCAGAAGCCCTGCAGTTAAGAGCTCAAACTCAGTCTGGGTTTGGATCCTAATTCAGATACTCATCAGTTTCTTGAGCTTCAGCACGATATATATAACCCACCTCTGCCTTTATTTTCTCATCTATTAAATTGGGATAGTAATAGTAACCACCTCACAGAGATGATATTTTCCTTACCTAATGAATGTTTGTTGTCAAGCACAACTGAGATAAAACAGGAAAGGACTCAGAATACCGCCTGCCATATAACAGCACACAATAAGTGCTGCTTCTCCTATGAATATGTCTAATATCTGTTGAACCCGCCCTCCCTCCTTTATTTTGTTGACTTCAAACTTCCATTTAATGTAAACTCTGTAATATGCAAGAAATGTATCTCCTTCTTCTAGTTAAAATAGTCATCATCAGCTTTTGAGTGATAGCATACAAAGTGGACAGGTGACTGGACCTCAGAAGAATATTGGCAGATGTCAAATCTAATGCACTTACTGAAAGAAAAATCAGGCTCAGCTATCAACAAGAAATGGACCCAAACCACATAAGGTATGAATACGAAGGCTAGTAGCAAATCCTCCACAAAAGTAAACAAGAGAAAAAAGGAGATAAAGAGGGGCCACAATCATTGGCATGTGTGTGATTTCCTGGAGGGATGTTAAAGAACTGGAGGTTGGGGCACCTTGGTAGATCAGTGGGTAGAGCATCTGATTTTGGTTCAGGTCATGATCTCACGGTTCGTGAGTTTGAGCCCCACATTGGGCTCTGTGTTGACAGCTCAGAGCCTGGAGCCTCCTTCGAATTCTGTGTCTCCCTCTCTCACTGCCCCTCCCCCACTCGTGCTCTGTCTCTCTCTGTCTCTCAAAAATAAAGAAACGTAATAAAAAATTTTTTTAAAAAAGAATTGGATGGAGCTCGCCCTTTTTTAAAATACAATTTATTGTCAAATTGGCTAACATACAGTATATAAAACGTGCTCTTGGTTTTTGGGGTAGATTCTGTGGTTCATTGCTTACACACAACACCCAGTGCTCATCCCAACAAGTGCCCTCCTCCATGCCCATCACCCATTTTCCCCTCTCCCCTACCCGCCCCCCATCCACCCTCAGTTTGTTCTCTGTATTTAAGAGTCTCTTACAGTTTGCCTCCCTCTCGGTTTGTAACTATTTTCCCCCTTCCCTTCCCCCATGGTCTTCTGTTAAGTTTCCCAAGATCCACATATGAGTGGAAACATATGATATCTGTCCTTCTTTGACTGACTTATTTCACTTAGCACAATACCTTCCAGTTCCATCCACATTGCTGCAAATGGCATGATTTCACTCATTCTCATTGCCAAGTATTCCATTGTATATATAAATCACAACTTCTTTATCCATTTATCAGTTGATGGACACTTAGGCTCTTTCCATAATTTGGCTATTGTTTAAAGAGCTGCTATAAACATTGGCATACATGTGCCCCTACGAATAAGCATGGAGTTCACCCTTTAAAAAGACCTCTTATTTTCTGATTTCCAATTATTAGAAAATAAGCAGCTGTGCATTTTTAGGAGGCTACTAATAAATAACTGCTTGTGAAGACCCGGAAAGCATGGTTTTCTTTGTTCTGATGGAGAGATGCATCCAAATGCAATGGCTATCTCCTCTACAAGTACAAGGGGACCCATGGTTTTAGCTTCACAATATCCAAAACTATAAACCTTCTGAATTATTTTTCTAAATACTGGGGAAGAAGTTGTCACATGAGACCTTGTTCATGCACCTGTCTTCATAACTGATCCATGAATATTTGTTAACTCAAGAGTCAACATTTCAACCAAATCCCAAAGATCCTGCAATATTCCAATGAACATTTTGCAAATGGTTACCCTCAGAACAAAGGATGTTTTTTCCATTTAAGGATAATAATAGAGTAATATCAAGCTTCTACACTGAGGTATAGTTGTCACATCCCATCACATTATACTTGATAATTTGCACATTAAACAGTCTTATTTGTTTAAAACATGCTGTTTCGGTCCTATCTGAACAACAGTTTTTGGGGAACAGAAGGAGAAACATTAAAATCTTAGAGTTTACTCTTTAAAGCCTATAGTCATCAAATTTGAGTCACAGAAAGAAAATTGATGGATTCAAATCTTTTCTTATGTCAACAGTGAAATGTGAGTAAATAAAAGGGAAAATTGAAGGATTCTACCAGTAAAATATATGATACAAGTTTAGGACAACTCATGCAAATTTAAAACAAAAGTTGGATAGCACGGGGAAAACTATGTAAATTTGTAATTTAATGCTTAGCCAAATATGGATAAACTGACTATGAAGTCAAAAACAATTATTCTCACAACTTGACCATATTTAAAGATATGGCCTATGCAGCATGGATAACACATGCTAGTCTATAATTTGAGTTAGTTTTTTGCTCTTATTTCTTTTATAGGATAAATAGTCCTAAACTGATTATAATCAGGAAATGAAAAGATTACCCTTCGTTGCTAAACTTATATGGATGTTTTTTAAAAATTCATTTAAAAAAAGATAGTTTGGGTAGTATGTGAGCATTTTCGGATGAATTCCAAAAAAAAAAAAATTCCATTGTTGCTGAAAATCTCTGACCAATTGAGGAAATTGCATTAAAAAATGATTTTGATAATTGACTTTATTCTCAGCATAGTTGCATATGAGATGGTATTCAGAGGAAGGAAAATGGACGTAAAAATTTGAAAATAGGAGCCAGTGACTGAAACACTGCAACAACCCTGGATCTAACTTTGATGAGGGACAGAAGTGAGGTAGCTGATGCCCTGATTCAGGCAATGTTACCAGAGAGTTCATTCCCGTGAGTTTTCAGATGAATAAATGTATGTGACCAAACACAACTGCATTCTCAATGTGAAGATGTGTTAATACCTTGTTTTTAAGATTATATCCAATATGTTTTCCTCTAAAATGTAGCTGGATGACAAAACTAACCCAAGTTCCAGCTGGCTGATTTATTCTGACTGGCCCATATTATAGAGTTCAAATTTAAAGAATTATGCTAGTAGCAGGCTACAGTTTTTTAGAATAACTCATTTGAGTTTTACAAGGCACTTTCACAAATGCCACACAGTGGGCTGTTTAATATGCACTTGTCTACCTATCATATTTTCTTGTAACAGAATCCTTGTGAGACAGGTAAACTTCTAAATGAAGCTCTGGACTCCTGTGGTAACATTCCCCTTCCCTACATTTCAAAGAAGGATGCCGGTCTGGATTGGCCAAACTCCAAGATAATATAACATGTCACAGATTGAGAGACTGGGAATGTCAAAAGAGTGAAAAGATCAAGCATACCTACTGAAGACTCTTTCTTCACCCATGTGGCTAATGGAAACAGGCCACAGGAATATTGGAAGCCACCAAGGGTATACAGCGAGGGCCACCACCATGCTGGCTTCAGGTCTGAACTATTTCCTCCTTTCTCCAGGCAGCATGCTCATACTTGAATGGCAAGAGATGAGGTATATATTTTGGCTATACCAAAGTATAGCGGTGTAACTGGTCTAGGCAAGAAGCGTCCAAATTTATGGTTACAGCCAAACCTCCAACTGGTATTTCTACAGCCTACCTATACCAGAAATTCACAAGGAGAAAGCATTTCTAGAGAAGCTATCCTTCTAGTGGTTTCTATCACTAGAAGAATATGTCCAGATAATTTCCTGTCTCCATGAAGACAGAATTCCTAGGGTATTTCCTATAATTTCTTTTCTGAATAACAAGCAGGCTTGTGTCACGTTGTTTATCTTCTTTGCATTTTATTCACCACATATTGTGATAGATGGCGTAAAGTACTTAAAGCAAGGTCACTGTCATTCTGTTCATGATAAAATTATTTGAACAACTGAGAGAATACATACTTACACTTACACAATCATGA